>NC_056733.1:1817613275-1817893656 GCF_019279795.1 Protopterus annectens | reverse complement strand
CCCATGTTCAGGTCCCTGCTTCCTTGCCTCTGTCTCAAATGCTAAAAATGGCAGCAGACCTTATAATCCTTATCAGGGAAGCCAGGCTACCCCTTCCAAAAGAGAGAGACTTGTCCCCAGTAGTTTTATCTGAACAGGAGTCCGATGATTCTGATGCATCTGCATATGAAGAATTGCAACCCCTCTCTGCTTATGAAAATTCTAATGCAGAGGAATCATTCCCTTCAGTCTTTACCCGAGGGCTTTTCCTTTGGGGAAACCCTACATACTTTAAAGGAGCATTTCCAATGGGAATGTCAGGACTATCCACAGTCAAAAAAGAGACTCTGGGAATTCTTAGATCTTCCACAGCACAGACCTCTACCCATTCCTCCTGTCCTGGATGTTGTGGCTGATGTTTTTATGGAATCCAGTCTGACACCTGACACCTTCCCTCCTGCTCCCAGGAAACCTGACAGGTACAATAGAGTCTGTGACTCTCGCAAATTTCTTTTCAGAAATCCTACTGCTGACCCCGAGGTCATCTCTCAAGGACCTAAAGGAATCCAAGCAACTTCAGTTAAGAATCCCACCCCCTCAGATAGGGATTTCCGAGCATTAGATAGATGGAGTAAAAACATATACACCTCTGCTAATCTTGCTATTAGAGCATTAAATTTCAGTTCCATATGCTGAAATATCAGCAACATACAATGAAACTCAAATAAAAAATATCTTCTTTCCCTGCTTGTGCAGAAAATAGAGTTACAAGAGTTAATGCATTCTGCAAGTCAAGTAACTAAGCACATCTTGCGATGTGGTTTTGATGCCCTAGAAGCAGCTCGCAGGGCAGCAGTCACTGGTTCTATACTTAGAAGACATGCTTGGCATAAGGAATAGACCTTGCCAGACGAGGTCAAACACAAATTATTGGACGCACCCTTGCACAGAGACAACTTATTTAGCACCAAGGCAGAAGATGTCCTAAAAAAGATGGAAGAAAAAGCGAAATCTGTTCAGACAGTTAGACTTCTTACAGGTCCAGCCACTGAGGGTCAGTAGGCATTGCCCCTCCAAGCACTGGTCCTTTCCTGCCCCCCCCGGTCAGCTCAGCCCAGACCCAGGGGAAGCAAGCCCCCCAGACAACAGCCCCAGGAAATGCAGAGATCTAAACAGTGGAGTTCCTCCTCTTCAAAACCAGGGAGTGCAAAGCCACCCCCTTATGGTAAGAGCTCATAATGACTTTATACACTTCTACCCCCTCCCTCTGCCCACCTGCACTTGCCCCTAGGAGGAAAACTCTCCTTCCATGCAAGTAACACTGGGCCACCATTACCAACGACCGCTGGGTCCTCAACATAGTATCCCAGGGATACAAATTTTATTTTCACATTCAGCCAACCCCAAAAGGGTTCCCAGATCTTCCCCCAAACCCAGTGGAACAGATAGATCAAGGTTTCTACTCCAGACTCTTCCTGCTACCCAGAAAAGAGGGCACATGACACCCCATCCTCGATCTATCCATTCTAAACACCTTTCTGGTGATACCAAAATTTAAAATTCTCACCCTCCACCTTCCTGTGCTTTCCAAGGATGCTTGGTTAACCACCCTAGACCTAAGAGAGGCCTACCCACACATCCCAATTGGGGAGTTCTGCAGGGAATACCAGCGTTTCAGAGCAGGATCACTGCACTTTCAGATCTCTGCGCTTCCCTTTGGCTTATCCACTGCTCCCAGAGTTTTCAGAAAATGTCTGGCTCCTGCCACTGCTCTTTGCAGACAAAGAAATGTTCAAATTTACCCATACTTAAATGACTGCCTAATTCAGGCAGACAGGAAAAGATGCTAAAGCACCTGACCTTTGTAAAGGACCTACTGACCTCCCTGAGGTATACTATCAATGAAAAGAAATCAAAACTAGTACCCACACAAAAAATTGTATTCCTGGGAGCAAGCCTGGACACCGCATCCCAGATGGCATTCCTTACACCAGAAAAACAAACCTACCTGACAACCTATTTCTCTCAACTAGCCACCAGGACCCAGTTATCTGCAAGGAAAATCCTGCAAGCTCTAGGGTTCATGGCTTCTTGCATTCTATTCATTCCATATGCCAGACTGCATATGAGGAAGCTGCAATGGTACCTAAAAAGCCTTTGGTGTCAGCTCTGTCAATACCTGGAAACCTATGCCAATGATACCTTGTCTAAGAAAAGATTTTCTTTGGTGGGAAGTAGCATGCTACCACAACAAGGGACATCCCTTCTCACTACCCCATGCTGCCCAGACCCTCACCACAGACGCATCAGACTATGCCTGGGGTGCACATCTAGACAGATGCATTCAGAGCCAGTGGGGCCCAAATTAAATACATCTGCACATCAACCAAAAAGTGCATGCCCTGACAGCTTTCAGACCCCTACTCTCCCAGGGGCCTCTACTGATCAAAACAGACAACACCACGGTGATGTGGGACATCACCAAGCAGGGAGGGACTCACTCTTATCCTTTTTGCAGGCTCGCCATTACCCTTTGGCACACAGCCTCAGCCATGCAGCATCACCTGTTAGCACAATTCCTGCCAGGCTCTCAACTCTCTGGCAGACAACTTAAGCAGAAACCTGCTAGACCCACATGAGTGGCAGCTAGACCAAAGAACCTTCACCCTTGTAACCCAGAAACGGGGCACCCCACAAGGTAGACATCTTTGCATCCCACTCCAATCATCAGCTCAGCAAATTATGCAGCAGGGAACCTCAGCAAATTCTGCAGCAGGGAACCTCACAGTAAGGCCTGGAAAGTTGATCTATCCTTCCAGTGGGTAAACTTCTCAGTCTATGCATTTCCCCCTCTACCACTCATTTCAAGGGTACTGCTAAAATAAGGGTGGAAAAACCAAGGACAATCCTGATTTCCCCAGACTGGCCACAACAGCACTGTTACCCACTGCTGCACAGACCATCACCCCTGCCACCATGGCACCTACAACACTCCTGACCCAGAGAAATGAATTCATGCATCCCCAATTGCAGAGCCTCAATCTGGCAGCCTGGCTTATTCCCTGACCTCTCCTCAAGCTGCCAGTCAAAGCAAACCAGTTCTACATGTTGTACGTGAGGCCAGACGCCCCAGCACTAGAAAGTCTTATGCTGACAAGTGGAAAAGGTTTTGTACTTGGATCCAGTCTAAAGGAGCCAGAAACAGCACAGCCCTCCCTACCTCTCATCCTGGATTACCTGGCAGACCTACTACACAAGGGTCTATCCTTCTCTTCTGTTAAAATTCATGCCAAAAGTGGTGTCCAGTGGCTCTCAACCAATCCATTCATTTGCCCACCTTTTTCCCTAACCCACAAAACAAGGGGGAAAGGATTCTGCACTTTCTAGATGTGCACAGACAGCTCAGATTCTACCTAGACGGGACTAAATCTTTCAGAAAAACTGATCAATTGTTAGTCAGCTTCACTGCAGGAGCAGAGGGCAAAGCCATGTCCTAACAAACAATTTCCAAATGGATAGCACATTGCATCCATTTCTGCTACAAACAGCATGGAAGACTTCCCCCCCCAAGGGGATCAGGACATGTTCCACCAAAGCAACCTCCACCACTGCAGCTTTCCTCAGAGGGGTCCCCACCAGGGACATCCTGAAGGCTGCAACACTGACATCTGTTAATGCCTTCAAGCATTGCCACCTGCCTATCTTCTCGAAATCCAGGGCAGGCTTTGCCACTGCTCTCTTGCAAGGCATCCTAGCAATCCCCCAATCTTCTTGACTTTTCTTCAGCTTTGGGAATCAACCCAAATGTGATGACTATGACAGTGAAACATGAAGAACATAATACAGATGTTCTTCGTGTTTCACTGTTGCAGTCATCACATTTGGTTTATCTGCTTGCAGTAGCCCTCAGTCGGCTTGATTAACAAAGTCTTGGGTTCTGCGTCAGTTGCTGTCTCTTTTTCCATGACGTCAGGTCGTCAGTGGTATAAAACATGTAGCAGACGCCATTACGTAAGTCTGTTTAGCCGTGCGGTGCCCAAAGCAGAAGCAGTTCACAAGAGCCAGTTGGCAGACTCCTGAAATTTTCATTTTTCAAGTTTCAGAACCGAAGTCTTCAACTAAAAGCTAAGTACCTCATTGGGAAATCTTTTTCTTGCTCCAAACCAATGTCTGTTGTATCTTTCGGCTTTTTCCCTGTTAGGGGTCGCCACAGCGGAACTCCGGTTCGCTAATGATTGGCAGTAGATTTTTACGTACAGACTTGCCAGGCCTGACGTACAACCTTCAGAGAAGATACGCCCATTCACGCATGTCTCCACACAGAAGACGCTTTAGCTGAGAAGATGTCAGTAAAATAATTGCATTTCTTGTGGAAAGCAAATAACTCAAAGATTTGCATTCGTACTGTATTCCTTGCCTTGGCCCTGACCATAACGTACCTCGCTGTCTGTTTTGTGCCTTATTTAAACCACGAACTATCCGTCTGTATATTTTCACTTCTAAATATTTTGGTGCTCTGTTCAATTATCCTGATATGTCTTCGGTAAGCCATCCGACTACCGATATTCCAAAAAAACGCAAAGACAGAGACAGGCCGCCTAGGTTCAAAGCTGCCGACAACGCTTCTCCTAAGCCAGTCGCCAATTCGCTGGTACTCAGTGAGGTGCTTTCGCAGCCCCTGATACCAGCTACTTCAGACTCGCAGGCCTCTACTGAGACGCATTCAGAGTCTGGTATGCTGCGAGATGCTGCAACGGAGCAACCTGAGGATGTCTCTACCTTGGATGGGTCCGGAGCTGCTGTGCAGGCACCAGCTTCTGAGGGTGTATTTCAGGCCCACTGACCTGCATATTAAACAGACGCCATCTTCTTCAAGGCCTGAAACTCGGACCATGCCTAGAAAACTGACACCCAGACCGCACTATCAGGTCTTTATGCCTAAAAATCAAATAAGAATGGTTGAAGACCTTATTGCTTTAATCAGGGGAAGCCAACCTTGAGAACTAGGACTGAGTTTGCTTATGATACTTCCTCTGATGACCAGGATTTACCCTTATCTACCTATGAGGATTCTGATGCTGAGGGCTCTATCCCCCCCCCCCCCAGAGGATTTCTTATGTCCTTCAAGGATGCAACTGCAGTCCTTGCATATGGGTTGTCCTGCCTCAGGCAGCCCTTCGGTCGGCCAGATTCCAAAGTCTGGGTACGGCGTCGGCTGATGTCGCCCTTTCCCCGACGTCAGAGTGCCTGGGGTATAAAAGTGTCAGCCGATGCCATCTTCTTCAGTCTGTCTTGCCGCGCGGCGCCCGAAGCAGAAGCAGGTCGCAAGTGCCGGTCGACCAGCTCCTGTGTTTTGAGCTACTGAAGTCTTCAAAAAAGCTAAGTACCCCGTTGGGGACCTTTTCTTGCCTCAGCCGATGTCAGATAAAACTGTAAAAGTTAATTGTTTAACTTGTGGAAAACAAATGCCTCATAAGGATTTCCACTCTTACTGCCTACCCTGCCTAGGCCCAGAACACAATGTCTCTGCCTGTACAGCTTGTGCTTCTTTCAATAAATGCACTCTTGGGCGTCGGTCAGAGTTTGCACAGGATTATTTTGGGGAAGATTTCTGTTATATCATGCCGTCAGAGCTTCCGACAGCACATTTACCTAAAAAACGGAAGGATGAGGACCGACACCACGCTTAGGCCTACCTCGAGTGTCTCGGTCTCTTCTGAGCCGGTTTCACAACCGCTACAGACAGACGACACCGCTCCACCGGTTACTTCGGTACCGGAGGCCAGCTCGGTGCCGGTTTCTGTTCTCACCTCTGAGACCGTAGCCCAGGATACTTCTAACACCATTTCAGTGGAAAGACTACTCCAGCACGTGGGGCTGCCAGGCCTTCAGTGTCTGTCTATTAAGGCCTACACACGTGCTAAGGCTGCCAAACAGGCTAAGTCTCTCCCTCCAAGATCTGTTTCTCTGGGATCCACTTCTGGTTCTCAAACTTTGAGCTTAGCTGAGGATCTTATTTCTTTAATTAGGGGTTCTGAGCCACATCCAGAAAGAGGCTCTTAGCTGCCTTCTGTCAAGAGGCCTAGGGTTGAGCAGGTAGATCCCCAGTCCTCCAATGAGGCCTCAGGTGATTCTGCACATTCAGACTACCAGGAGGAGGCCTTCTCTGCCTACAAGGATTCTGATGCGGAGGAATCCATTCCCTCTGCTTCTCCTCCTGAGGAGTTTTCCTTTGGGGAAACGCTTCATTCCATGAGGGAACACTTCAAATGGCAGGGCCAAGAATACTCAGATTCTAGGAAAAGGTTAAGGGAATTTTTAAAGCTACCTCAACATAGACCCTTAGCTATTCCTCCAGTTTTAAATGTTTTAGATGATGTGTACTTAGAATCTAGTGTTTCCCCTGACTCCCTCCCCCCTGCTCCTGTCAAGCCAGACAGGTACTACAGGGTCCCAGACACACATCAATTTCTGTACAAGGGCCATACTGCTGACCCTGAAACTATTTCTCAAGGGCCTAAAGGGGTTTCCTCCACTACTGCTAAGAATCCACTTACTTCGGAAAGGGATTCTAGGGCTTTAGAAAGGTGGGGCAAGAAAGTATATACATCTTCCACCCTTTCTATGCGAGCATTAAATTGTTAATTTCATATGATTCAGTATTGGGAATACATGTTGGATGACTTGCAAAAGAAATTTGCTTCCCCTGAACCATTAGATAGAAAGGGGTTACAGGAATTGGTTCATAATACTCAGCAGGTTAGCAACCATTTCCTTCAGTGTGGATATGATGCATTGGAAGCTTCATGTAGAGCAGCAATGACAGGTGCGGTCATACGCAGACATGGTTGGTTAAAGGAACAAACATTGCCAGACCATGTGAAAATTAAGCTTTTTGGACGCACCACTAGAGAAACATAAGCTATTTGGTGCTACTGCACAAGAGGTTTTAAAGAAAATAGAGGAAAAGGCAAAATCAGTGCAAACAGTCAAAGATTTCCTCCAGGTACAGCCTCCAAGATTCAGCAGGAATTGCCCTTCTAAGCATTGGTCCTTTCCAGACAGACAAATTTCAGAGAGGCAAAAACAGACGTGGCAGAGGTAGAGGGCAAACTCGAGGCTCCTACAGAGGACGTCAATGGCAGCCTCCGAACCAGAGAGGTGGGGCAGGACCTTCCACTGCTCCGCAGGGACAATCTCAATGACTTGACTTTGACTCCGCCATCCAGGGCTCAATTAGAAGCACCTTTGGGCGGAAAATTATCTTTATTCTCACAAAATTGGCACAATATTACAAAGGACAAATGGATACTGGACATAATAGACAAAGGATACAGATTCCATTTTCATACACTACCAACAAGACATGGCAGACCAAACCTGCCACCAAATCAAAGGGCAGAGGCACTCAAATATCAAACCTACTTCAAATAAAAGCAATAGAAAAGGTTCCTTCTGCAGAACAAGGCCAGGGATTTTATTCAAGACTGTTCCTGGTTCCAAGAAAAGAAAACCAATGGAGACCCATTCTGGACTTGTCCGCACTGAATACTTACCTTATTGTGCCAAAATTCAAAATGCTGACTTTACAGCAACTCCTTCCCATGCTGGGCAAGGGGTCTTGGCTGGTAACTCTGGACCTCAAGGAGGCATACCTGCATGTCCCAATCAGAAAAAGTTGCAGAAGATACCTCAGATTTCTTGCAGGCTCAGAGCATTATCAATTCTCAGCATTGCCCTTTGGCTTATCTACTGCGCCCAGAGTGTTCACGAAATGCCTGGCATCAGTAATTGCACATTGCAGACTTCAGGGGATACAAATATACCCTTACCTGGACGACTGCCTTATACAAGTGGACAGCCAATGAGCCTTGTTAAAAAAAACTTGGACTATGTCATTCACCTACTGCAGGCCTTGGGATACACAGTCAATATTCAGAAATCAAGTCTCGTACCATCCCAACGAATACCTTTCCTGGGTGCCACACTGGACACAAACACCCAGATGGCGTTTGACAAAATAAAAGCAAAAATAATTACCAGAATACTTCAAAAAATTAGCAACACACACCCAGATGACTGCAAGGAAAATCCTGCAGGCCCTGGGTTTCATGGCATCTTGCATTCTTCTGATTCCACACGCAAGGCTGCATATGAGGAAACTACAATGGTATCTAAAAAGTCTATGGTCTCAACACAGCCACAGCCTGGAAGCATTGATCCCACTCATTCCATGCCTTCAAAAGGAATTTCTGTGGTGGGTTCAAGCAAGCCAGATAAACAAAGGTCTGCCTTTCAGCAAGCCTCATACAAGTCAAACCATAACAGACGCCTCAGACCTTGGATGAGGGGCGCACATGGAGGGCAGATGCATTCAAGGACAATGGACACAAAAAGAAAAGCACCTGCACATCAACCAAAAAGAAATGCTGGCAGTGATGCATGCAATCAAGGCCTTCGAAAAGTTCATGCATCAGGGCCATCTACTAATAAAGACAGACTATGGTACATAAACAAGCAAGGAGGTACCCATTCCTACCCTCTTTGCAGACTGGCAATGAATCTCTGTGATATTTCCCTACAATTGAAAATAGAGCTACAATCCCAGTTTGTACCAGGGAGGGACAATGTTCTGGCGGACAGCCTAAGCAGAAACATCATGGATCCACACGAATGGATGTTGCATCCAGACATTCTCTTACAAATAACTTCTGCATGGGGAAGGCCGGACATAGATCTTTTTGCCTCCCACCTCAATCACCATCTGAAAGTTTTGCACAAGGATATACCATCCTCAAGCATGGAAGGTGGACGCTCTCTCCTTCAGTTGGAACTCTCTAACTCTATATGCCTTCCCACCTCTTCCTTTGGTGACCAAGGTATTACTAAAGATCAAGACAGAGCAACCGAAAGTCATACTGATAGCTCCAGACCGGCCAAGGCAACACTGGTACCCACTGCTACGGAGCTTGACACACCAATCCGTGGCTCCTTCCTCAATGGCCACTTCTTCTGACACAGCACAATTACAGGACACTACACACACCCCAGCTTGAAAACATTGAAGCTGACATCTTGGAAGATTCCATGACTATTCCTCAGGATGCACTTCCAAAAGGGTAAAAGATATCATCCTGGAGGTGCTCAGACCTTCCACTAGAAAAACATACTCAGCAAAATGGAAGAGATTTCTTATCTGGAACAGCAAAAAGGGTCAAGACCCATCAGTGATGAGCATTCCACAGATCCTAGAATATTTGGCTGAAGTGCTCCACAATGGCCTTTCATATTCTTCCATAAAAATACATGCTTCAGCAATATCTGCCAAATATAACACTGCTCCGCCTGTATTTTTTCACCCATTGCTAAGACGGTTTCTAAGAGGTATAAAGAACATCAACCCTCCAAGGAAACCACCAGTGCCTGCATGGGACCTCAACTTCATGCTGGAAAAATTAACTCTTCCTCCCTTTGACCCAGCAGCATCTTCAGAGTTGAAATTTCTGTCTTGGAAGACAGCTTTCCTTCTGGCAGTAACCTCAGCAAGAAGAGTCTCTGAGCTACAGGCCCTTATGGCAATACAACCATTTCTCATTTTTCATCCGGACAGAGTTTCTTTAAGAACCAATCCGTCATTCATGCCAAAGGTGGTATCCAGGGTGTCCCTGAATCAATCTATTCACCTGCCTACCTTCTTTCCCAATCCTCAAAATAAAGGAGATACTTCTGCATACCTTGGACATACACAGACAGTTGCGCTACTACTTGGACAGAACAAAGTCTTTCAGAAAATCTGACCAGCTTTTTGTAGGTTGCGCTGCTGGATTGCAGGGAAAAGCAATTTACAAACAGACAATTTCTAAATGGATTGGAAACTGCATTCGATTCTGCTACTCTTTTCATGGAAAAACTGTGCCAGCTGACATCAGGCCACATTCCACCAGAGCTACAGCCACCTCCACAGCCTTTTTAAGAGGAGTGGCAACAAAGGACATTTTAGAAGCTGCTACATGGAGCTCCATGCATACATTTTCCAAATATTACAACCTGCCTTTATATTCCAGATCCAGAGCAGGGTTTGCTTCTGCAGTCCTGCAGGGCATTTTAGCTACACCATCTTTGTCTTAGTGCCTACCACCCCCAGGTTGGCTATGGTATTCAACCCATATGTAAGGACTGCAGTTGCATCCTTGGACATAGTACAGTTTTGTACCTACCATAAATGTAGATGTCCGATAGGTATGCAACTGCAGTCAGGTTTTCCCTCCCACCTACTCCTCTGTGGTATTCTTTTGGGTTTCTACCCCTCATTTTAGCTACCTGGGGTAATCTTTTATGGTGTATTTGTTTTTATGTTGTACTTGTCTGGAATTTTTTCTCTATTTTCAAAATTTAGCCTTCCTTAGAGGGCACCTGGCATCTGGGGCAAGAAACACTGAAGAAGATGGCGTCAGCTGACGCTTTTATACCCCAGGCTCCCTGACGTCGGGGAAAGGGTGACATCAGCCGACGCCGGACCCAGACATTGGAATCCGGCTGACCGAAGGGCTGCCTGAGGCAGGACAACCCATATGTAAGGACTGCAGTTGCATACCTATCGGACATCTACATTTATGGTAGGTACAAAACTGTACTTTTTGGTGAGACCTTGCATACTGTCTGGGAGCATTTTCGTTGGGAAATTCAGGATTTCTGTGATTCTAAAAAGAGGCTTAGGGATTTCTTACTCCTGCCCCAGCACAGGCCTTTAGGCATACCTCCTGTACTAGACATTGTTGGTGCCTTTTCGGAGTCCAGCTTGGCCCCTGACACTCTACCTCCTGCTCCCAGAAAACCTGATGGATATTACAGGGTTCCTGACTCACAAGTTCTTTTTCAAAAATCCTACTGCGGATCCTGAGACCATTTCACAGGGACCCAAGGGCATTAAAACCACTACTGCCAAAAATCTTACCCCCTCTGATAGGGACTCCAGGGCACTGGATAGAAGGGGTAAGAAGGTATACACTTCTGCAACTTTGGGTATTAGGGCTTTAAACTGCCAGTTTCATATGTTAAAGTATGAGCAGCATATTATTGGATTGCTTAAACAGAAAGTGATCATTCTTGATTGTGCTGAAAATAAAGATTTACAGGATTTAATGCGTTCTCCTGAACAAGTTGGAAAACATGCTTTGCCATGTGGTTTTGATTCACTAGAGGCATCTTGCAGGGCTGCTGTCACTGGGTCTGTACTTAAAAGGCATGCTTAGCTTAAGGAGCAGTACTTTCCAGATCATGTTAAAGCTAAATTACTGGATGCTCCCTTAAACCAGGACTGCTTGTTTGGTAACAAGGCAGAAGTTCTTAAAAAGGTGGAGGAAAAAGCTAAATCTATGCAAACTGTTAAAGATTTTTTTTACAAGTACAACCTCCAAGATTTAGTAGGCATTGGCCTTCTAAGAATTCGTCCTTTCCTGCCTCTTCCAGACCTTCTCAGTCCAAACCCAGATCCAGTAGAGCACCCAGGCTTCAGTCCCAGGGTACGCACATGACTAACAGTGGGGCACCTCCACTTCCAAATCTGGGCGTAATAAAACTCCCCCCCCTATGGTAAACTGTCTCAATGACTTCTTTTTACAACTTTCAACCACTTCTCAATCGACTGCCCCTTTGGGGGGAAATATTGCTCTTCATGCAAAGAACTGGGAACTCATTACCCAGGACAAATGGTTTTTAAATATAATGTCCCAAGGATACAGATTTCACTTCCACACATTACCAACACCAAGCGGTTGGCCAGATCTACCCCCAAATCAGTGGGCAGAGGCACAAAAGCAAGTACTCTCTCAAGCATAGGGACTATCCAGTTGGTACAAAAGAGGAAAAGGGACAAGGTTTCTACTCTAGACTTTTCCTGGTACCCAAAAAAGACAATTCATAGCGTCCTATCCTGGATCTGTGTACTCTAAACACCTTTTTGGTGATTCCAAAATTCAAGATGCTGACTCTTCAATTACTTCCTATGCTAGGCAAAGATGCCTGGTTGGCAACACTAGATTTAAAGGAAGCATACCTGCACATCTCAGTCAGGGAATCTTGCAGAAGATACCTACGCTTCAAAGCCTGCAAAGTTCTCTGCACTGCCCTTTGGCTTATCCACTGCGCCCAGGGTATTCACAAAGTGCCTAGCTCCAGTCATTGCATTTTGCAGGCAAAGAAACATTCAAATATACCCACACATGGACGATTGTCTATTTTAGGCAGAAAGCCAGGACATACTTTTGAATAATCTGGCCTTTGTACAAGGGGGTGCTAACTTGTCTGGGGTACACCTTAAATGAAAAGAAGTCGCACCTGGTACCCTGTCAACAAATTATATTCCTGGGAGCAAGCTTGAACACAACTTCCCAGATGGCTTTCCTCAAGCCAGAGAAAAAAATTAATTTGACAACCTACTTCAAACAAGTGGCCACAACAACCCTGCTATCTGTAAGGCAAATACTACAAGCCTTGGGGTTCATGGCCTCCTGCATTCTTCTAATTCCATATGCAAGACTGCATATGAGGAAACTATAATGGTATCTAAAAAAAACCTATGGTGTCAACATTCTCAGGATTTAGAAGCAATAATTCCTATCATACCTTTCCTACGCCTAGAGTTCCTTTGGTGGGCAGAGGCCTGCCACCCAAACAAGGGGCTACCATTCACACTACCCCCTGCTGCCCAAACCCTAACAGACGCATCAAACTATGCATGTGGGGCGCACCTGGCAGGGAAGTACATTCAGGGCAAATGGAACCCAAGACAAATGCACTTGCATATCAATCAAAAAGAAATGTTAGCTGTTCAGAATGCTCCGACAGACTTCAAGGACCACATTCTTCCAGGACAATTAATGGTAAAGACGGACAACACCACTGTTATATGCTTCATAAACAAGCATGGGGTACCCATTCTTACCCGCTCTGCAGACTAGCCATGGCATTGTGGAACACAGCCTTGAGCTACCAAGTGCATCTACAAGCTCAATTCCTGCCAGGAAAACTAAATACACTGGCAGACGGACTAAGCAGAAACCTCGTGGACCTACATGAGTGGAAACTGGAAGCAAGTATTTTCAACATGTTGACAAGCAAATGGGGGAGCCCAGATATAGACCTGTTTGCCTCCCCCAAGAACTATCAATTGGACAAATTTTGCACAAAGACTCCCCACAAACGAGCTTGGAAAGTGGAAGCTTTGTCCTTCAGCTGGAAAAACCTATCCGTTTATGCCTTTCCTCCTCTGCCTCTGCTCTCCAAAGTACTACTAAAGATCAAACAGGACACTAGGACAAACCAAGGACTATTTTGATTGCACCAGACTGGCCACGCCAACACTGGTGTACCCCCTCTTGCACAGCGTCACTGCTGGCCCCATGGCACCTGCCTCAGACTCCTACCCTGCTGTCTCAGCAGGAGAACCAGATTCTGCACCCTCCGCTTCAAACACTAAACCTAGTAGCCTGGCTAATTACCTAATCTCTCCTTTACCATCCCTCAGTAAACCAGTGATGGATATTTTAGAGGCAAGGAGGCCTAGTACTAGAAAATCTTGTGCTGAAAAATGGAAAAGATTCTGTGCCTGGGGACAGCAGCTCCCAATTTACCTTAGATTTTACAATACTTAACTGAGATGCTTCACAAGGGCCTGTCTTTTTCCTCCATCAAAATTCATGCCTCAACCATTTCAGCTCATAACACAGAACCTCCTCTCTTCTCTCATCCGCTGCTCAAGCAATTCCTTAGAGGGGCCAAAAAATTTAAGACCACCCAGGAGATCAACTCCAGTCTGGGACCTTAACTTTGTATTGGAGAAGCGCACTCTTCTTCCTTTCCAGCCAGCTGCTACTGCAGATTTAAAATTCCTTTCTTGGAAAACGGCCTTCCTTTTAGCAATCACTTCAGGAAGGAGGGTATCTGAATTACAGGCCCTTATGGCAGTGGAACATTTCATCATCTTTCATGCGGACAGGGTGTCCCTCAGAACCAACCCCTCTTTCATGCCCAAGGTGGTATCCAGTGTGGCCCTTAATCAGTCCATTCATTTGCCAACCTTCTTTCCTAATCCAAAGACAAAGGGGAATGGATACTGCACTCCATAGATGTGCACAGACAACTTAGATTCTACTTGGACAGGACTAAACCTAAAAGGAAGTCTGAACAACTGATGGTGGCATTTGCTGCAGGGACAGAGGGGAAGGCTATTTCAAAGCAAGCCATTTCTAAATGGATAGGCCATTGCATTCATTTCTGCTATAAGCACCATGGAAAACCTATACCACAGGGGATCAGACCCCACTCAACCAGAACTGCATATACCTCTACAGCCTTTCTCAGAGGTGTCCCTACCGGGGGACATCCTAGAAGCTGCTACCTGGAGTTCTTTACATACTTTCACCAAGCATTACCATTTGCCAATTTTCTCTAAATCCAGAGCTGGCTTTGCCACTGCAGTCTTTGCAGTGCCTTATAGCTGGTCCTAATGCTATCTAATTTCCTCTTCCCATCCTTAGCTTTGGGAATTTACCCAAATGTGATGACTGCAACAGTGAAACACAAAGAACATAGTACAGTTATGTACATTTACCATAATTATCGATGTTCGAGTGTATTCATTGTTGCAGTCCTGGTTACCCTCCCTCCAGCCCCCTGACTTCTTTTGGCTATACCTCTACTCTCCTTTACTATGCTTAAAAGCTTTTTGGTGTGTTTGCTTTTTTCTTGGAGGTATAGCCTTGTATATTTATAGATTTAATTGCTTCCCATTAGGGGTGCACCTGACATCTGGGGAAAGAAAAACTGAAGTAATGGCGTCTGCTGCATGTTTTATACCCCTGACGTCATGGAAGAAGGGACAGCAACCGACGCAAGACCCAAGACTTTGTTAATCAAGCTGACTGAGGGCTACTGCAAGCAGGTAACCCAAATGTGATGACTGCAACCATGAATACACTTGAACATCTACATTTATGGTAAGTGTACACAACTGTACTTTGTGTACACTTACCATAAACGTAGATGTTCGAGTGTATTCACTGTTGCAGTCCTGGTTTCCCTCCCTCCATCCCCATTCTCTCACTCTCTCCCCTTACAAGGAATTTTTGGTATTTACTTTCTACCAGTCGTGGTGTTCCACCATAACCTAGCTCCTTATTGGGGGCTTCTGACAGGGCAAGAAAAACTGATGTAGTGGTGTCGGCTGTTTTTATACCACTGACGACCTGACGTCAGTCCTGGAGCGACAGCAACCGATGCATTAATACTAAGCCTGTGGTATTCAGGCCAACTGAGGGCTACCCTGGCAGGGATAACCCAAATGTAATGATTGAAACACTGAATACACTCTAACGTCTACATTTATGGTAAGTGTACACAACTGTACTTTTTGAATGCCATTATACCTCTTGGGGATGTATCTAACTACATATTTTTTGTCAAAGTCAGATTAAAAGTAAGATGCATTTATTGTGTCACTAATTTTTTCAGCTTTTCTTCAGTGTGTTTTGCATTCTAAGGCAAGTTTCTGATGGCATTAGCAATTAATGATGCAAATAGTTCATTTAGAGTATATCGTTCAGCACAAATCACCTTGAACAGTTCACATCACCTTTATTCTGTACACCATCATATAAATAAACTTTCATGCATCTGATGTGTGAGCAGTGCAACTCCTGCTGTGGTGTGTTGCCATGAACTGTACAACGCAATTGTTCTCTCTGTGACAATGCTGTGCAAACTAATTACAGTAGTATAGCTTACAGCACAAGAACCTGTGTTGTCCAGTAATGTCTGTGTTAAAAGCAACCTTTGTCTAGCATAATGTTTTTACAGCATGCATTATCCAGTAAACTGTACAGAATATTCAAGCTAAATATTAGCAATATTAATGGATGCATACCTCTTAAAAGTCCAGATTTTCACAGTCTAGATTTTTGGCTACGGTTTTTGATCTGTACCAGCCAGGGAGTTGTTATGGATAGGCTTGTATAGGCCCTAGGACCAATAGGCTAGTATCAACCTATGTTCCTTATAAAATGAGAATTGAAGTCACTAAATGGCAGTCATTTGAGTTTCAGACCTAGTGTCGTCCAGAAAATGCATGCTAATACAAAACCTTGTAACATTCTAGATTTATCCAAGCGGTATTTAAAATGTGTCCCTATTTTAGGTCCTATTGTCCCCCAGTTATTTTTGGCTTTGTCCAGATTTCTTGTGCTAAAAAGTTGAGTGTGTTAGGAGTAGATGTGCTCATGAAGACTCCTGTGCCTCATCCTATGGTGTTCTTTATAATTAGTCTGCCACTCCACAACTGAAGTGATGCACCAGATACTAACCCAAGTTTGTCATTTCCTTATGGTGGTTTTAATTATTCAAGAGCTGCATTCTTTCTGAGGGTAATGTTAAAATAGTGTGTAAACTGGAAGTCCTTTGTCATTCGCTAATCTTTTATTTTCCTATTTTACAGTCTGGAGAAAAGAAGAAAGATGATGAGACAGTGGATAGTCTAGGTAAGGATTAGACTTTCTTGTCAAATATATGCACTGTCAAAAAATGTACATAAGTATGTATAATGTATATATTTCTGAATATAGCACATAATAGTAGAATAAAGTGCTGCTTGGTCTTATAAACTAATTTCTGTGTTCCCAATCAAAAATGTTGGAGGTGTAATTATAAAGATCCTTCTTGTAGTTCTTTTTTTCTCCATTATAATATTCAATACTTCAAATGCAGTTGTTGAGACTTTAATTTACATTTTGTAGTATTTTTTTTTCCTCAGCAAACAGAGTTGAACTTTAATAAGGCCTTACTGGGTCTAGACAAATCAGTCCTGTGTTCCAGCTCAAAAGAATAATTTCCTTAGTTACAGCCATTTGCTCACCTAATATTTCTGACTGAGTACTCTGTAGGGAGTTTTAAAAATCTGTCAACGCATTACACTCCCAAAACATTTGATGTCCTGACTGAAATCACTGTTGAAGTATTCCAAACAGATGGGTTTTTGCTGCTCCGGCCAGGGTGCCAAAGTTTAAACCTTCCCTCAAGCATACATCTGACATATGACCTCCGTTTGCAACCATAGAGGTGTATAGATGAATGTAGAAGCATAAAGCCTCAGACTGTCATGCTGCCAGCCTAAACGCAGGTCTCATACTTGTAGGTCTGATCTTAGCATGGTTGTTGGTACCGTTAGCATCTCAAAGCCTGATAAGTGCACCATTGGAGAACCTTCCTTCCTTATATACGCTGTTTTGATGTTCATTGTATTAATCACTGCTGCAGTAGCCTTAGCTATATGGGTTATATCCTACCAAGGTTATAACAGGGGGTCTATATCATTTCGAAACGGCAGAGGTTCGAACACCATATGTTCGAACTTCTAACCTCTAAGTGCTAAACCATCGAAGGCTTAGAACAGCAATTTTTTTTTCCCCCCAGGGAAAAAAATCGCTGTTCCAACAAAACACACACAACACAAGCACACCAAAATAAATAATCCACACATATACACTTTACAAAACCCTACTTCTAACCTTGCACTAAACTGTGTACATACACTACTATCTATCCACTTACCTTAACACAAACCCTAACCCTAAGGTCCGTCACTATCGCACACTCACCTGCGCCCTAACTCACCTAACCCGTGCTCTAACCCCAACGTCCGCACAATTGCAAACTTACCTGAACTCGACCTGTGACTTTCCACCACAGTGCTGAAAATAACAAAGCCACAGAAATGGCCAAACAATTTTTTTCCCTAGGGAAAAAATCTGTGTTCTGCAGCTTCGCTGTTTTCAGCGTTTGCTGTTTTGGGTTCGGTATTAGAACATTCGATGTTTTCAGACTTCGATGTTCTAATATAGACCCTATAACAGGCCAGCTTCCTTGCACACAAACTGTCAGGCTGCTTGAGCTGAGTAAAAGTTAAGTTTGGGCAATAACTCCTTTAGGGCTTTACTGCTGCAGAAGAGTATACTCCTCTGAGTCTTTCGAGGATAGACAGTTGGCTAGTGCTTTCCTTTGCTAGCATCTAAGTTCCCTTTGGGGGGAAAACTTCCATTTTTGTTCATTTTGGAGGTTTTATTAATTTCCTCTTCAGGAAAGTTACCTTAAAGCTAGGAGTGGTGTGTTCAACAGGCTGTCTTGATACTGTAACATAATTTTAAATGGAGCACTTGTTTTTTCTGTTAGTTTAAACTTGATGTAAAGTAACTGAAAACATTTTGTTTTCTGTGAAGAAAATGTTTGTTTTACTTTAGTGGGCTTGTGTATAGTGTATTAAAGTGAGTTTTACTATTTTTCTGTCAAAAATGACTTTTGTGGACTGGTAATGTTTACCAGCAATTGTTGCTTGTCTTCCCTGGGAAAGAGACCATTTTCGGCTTGACTGTAGAACAGACTACTGGCCCATGGTTCATCCTTTCAGCCACTAAAAGAAAAAAAAATAAGCTAACAGTCTCTGCCACCACAGCATGCTAGCAATTTGCCACTGCCACAGGTGGGTGACTCTGCTGTGGCCATTTGTTGCACCTCAGACCACTCATCTTTTACATCTGATCCCCCTGGTATAGCACCTACAGCCAATATGGTCCAGGGGTCAGCCATGTCCGCTGCAACTGTTGGGGTCCCCTCAGTGGGCAAAGGAGAGCTACTCTTGATGGTCCTGGGAGAGAAAACGGGGAAGGTTTTCCTGTTGTGTCAGAATGCTGTCTATCCCTGAAGAACCTGCTGTTGATCTTAGTAACATGGTTGACCCCATTTTTCCTGTCAAAAAGAAACTGAAAACCAGGCATGTATCCTCCTCAATTTTTCTTTGGATGGGAGTGGTTTGGGTTTAGCATATGATTTAATTCAGGCTGTTGATCCTTCATGTAACGTAGTTTATGGTAGAAAAGAGGGGTTCATCTTTTCCTGAAGAGATTCAAGATTCTGAAACTGAAAGGCAAGATGCAGGGATGGATACATGATTTTTTTCCTTAGATTTTTTTATTTAGACTCCGAGGAGAGCTCTGATTGACTGTGGGGGTTTCTCTTTCTCTGAGACTATTGCTAGAATATGCCAGTGTTTTCAAGGATCTATATCAGTTTATCAAAAACCACATTATTTAAACACATATGGTTGACAATGCGGTTCATAAAAAACTGATATAAATCTCAACAGCATCTGCCAACAGCACAATGTCAAATCATCCCTGCACCCCACAATCTCCCTGCTAATTTATACCAACTCTGAGATAGCACCACAGTGGGGAAAATGGCAAATTCCCCCAATCTCTTCTGTACCACAATCTGAGTCATAATTGTTTGACGAACCAGATTATTGACCATATGGTCTCAGCCATGTGGGTTTTGACAATTTGATCCTTTGACCGATTGACATAGACTTGTGTTTGCAGTGGAATAACACTGAGGTTTCTCAGTCCTTCAGAAAATAAGTTGTTACACAAGGATTTTCCAGAACCTACACCCATTCCTCCTGTTCTTTTTGCTTTAGAGGATGTGTGTTACTACCAGCAGTTTTCCGGATAGTCAGTCAGCTGCCCCTAAAAAGGACAGATATGATGCCTAAAGTTCCTCAGTCTTTTACAGTTTTATATGCTGTTCACAAAACTGACCTAGCAGCTACAGCATAAGTTGATCCCACTGCTGCTAAGGACTTAGTTAATTCTAATCCTGCCCTTTCTGATAAGGCTGGAACCATTATTGATAGGTATAAGTGCATACTTCTGCAACTTTGATTTTTCAGAATTTTGAATTGTCATGCTCATATGTTAGTTGTTCTGACATATTGTAAAAATATGAGGAATGATTTATCTGCTGTTTTCTTCACATGAGAAAAATTCTGCTTTAAATAACTTTCTTCTGTTGCACAAGTCACTTCTCATGGTTTACAGTGTGTGTATGCCTCAGGTAATTCTTCCAGGTCTGTAGCCACTGGTACTGTATTGAGAAAGTTTGGATGGGTGCATTCTTAGAACCTCCCAGATGATCAAGATGAGATTTTAAATTCTCCCTAGGGTAGAGATTGTTTTTGGCTCTCTTGCTGTAGATTTTATTTATCTAGTTATTTAGTTATTTTAATTAATTAATTTATTTAGACATTTGTTAACCAGGGTATATCTGACTGGGCTGGTGCCCTGTTTCAGAGGAGGCCCAGGGAGAAAAGATGTGATCAAAAAGTCTGATGAAAGGGCAAGCCGATCCAAGGAATCTCTAAGATTTGTTGGCCTTCCTTTTACAAATTTTACAAGGAAATTTTTATCCCTATATCCAGCAGTCTCAACAAAATAGACGTAAACAGATGTTTAAGAAGAAATGGCAAGGGGTTTCTAAAAAAGTCTCGAACCTCCCAAAACAAAGGACAGTCCAAGTCTGAATGACTATTCAAAAGACCTTGTGTCCCCTCCTACACTGGCCCCGTTTTTCTTCCTGAAAGTGTGAATCTCCATTTTTAACAACAGATTGTTTTAGACAAATGGGTTCTGAAAATCATTTATCCAGGTTGTAGATGACAGTGGGAGGAAATTCTGCCTTTGCAGGGAGACCTTTCCTCCAGATGAAACTCTCATTTCCACCAGTTCTTCATCACATGCTGTCCCAAAGTGATAGAAGCATTTCTTCCTTTCTAGGTGTGGAAGGGTTTTATTCAGGGATGTCCCTAGTGCCTAAGAATGAAAATGCTTGGCAACCAGTTCTGGATCTTTCTTTCCTAATACCTGTTGTGATAGCACCCAAATTCAAAATGATGTTACTTCACAACTTGTTGCCTCCTCTTCCAAGTTTCTTAGCAATATTAGGCTGATATGCTCATCATCTCACCCCCTACTCATCCAGACTTCAAAGGTTTCTTAAGGTTTTGTGCATCTGGATCACATTATCAATTCTTTACCTTACCCGTTGGACTATCCAATGCACCAAGAGTGTAAATAGTGTCTAGCTCCAATTATAGCTCAGTGCAGACTATAGGGTAATCCATGTTTTTCCATATTTAGACTAGTAGCTTATCTTTGCATAGTCTTTCAAAGTTTCAGTACTCTCTCTCTGTTTTGGGTGAGAGATCTCTTACACAAGCTGGGATTCTAAGAGAACATTTAAGTCTTAGAAAAAACAGATCTTCATCTAGATCTCTCTTAGGTTTTCCACTCTATTTCAGTCACTGCAAGGGAATACCTCAGGATTTTGGGTCTCATTGCATCTGTGATTCTCATTATACCCCTGGTAAGATGCCACATGAGAAAGATACAGTGGTTTCTGAGATCTCTTTTGTCCCTTTATCAGCACCCTTTAATTTTTCATATCTCAGTGCTGAGGTTTGTCAGAAGAGAAATGTTTTGGTGGAGGCAAAAAGATATCCTTAAACCAGGTCTCCTCTTCTCCCTCTCTGCTCCAAAGCAGTCCGTCACTACAGACGCTTTGACTTTGGTTGCGGAGGAAGTTCAGAGAGAATTAAAATACAGGGGGGGTGTGGGACACTAAGGACAGACTCGACACAAAAATATCCAGGAGATGTTGGCACTCAACTCGCTGAGCCTTCTTTGGTCACCAGGACCTCTTCAAGGGGGTTATAGGCAATACCACCAACAAGCAAGTGGGACACGGGTCGTACCCCCTTTGCAGACTAGCTATTTTAGCTTGGGATACATCTTCACAGCACAGTCTCACTCTACAGACGTCCTACATTCCATCAGAGCAAAACTGTGTGGCAGACAAGCTGAGCAGGACCAGAGCAGAGACTCACAAATTAAAAGTAGATCAGGGGGTCTTCCAATATTTAATCCACTGTGGGGAGTTCCACAAGTAGACCTGTTTGCCTGCTCTTTGAACAATCAACTGGCAAAATTCTTTTTGCAGGACTCCATGCAAGAAGGCCTGGTGTTTGATATGCCCCAACATCAGTCACATTTATTTGACTGCTGGGGTCGATGGAGTGTCAATTAATTTGACACCTGTATACTGAGGATGTGCCGCAGGTACTAATGGAAGCCTGCTACTAAAAATCATGTATTAGTAAACAGAAAAGGTTTTCTAGTGCCAACAACATTTTCTGGATGTTCTTCATTCCACATTGCTGCAGTCCTAACACTTGGGTAGTCCGCTGTCCCAGTCGGCCCCATACCAAAATATATATTGTCACGGTCAAGTGGCTGTTAGTCTCTGATGTCCAGGCGTCAGGGTACAAATGCGCTGCATGGTACCCTCGATCTTTTGCTGCGTTCCTTTTGCCGCATGGTCCGTTTTCTTTGCGTTGTTGGCGTTGAAGATCTTCTGGTTGTCGGTTTGAAACTCAGACCGAATCACGAACCAGAAGTACGTGCCTCAATATTTTGTTTTTTTATTTGTTTGAATTTTCGTATTTGAATGGAAATATTTAACTGTATTTTGTGGGAAGTTTGTATACCTATAGGGATTACTATACCTTCTGATGTGGATGATTCTACTCCTTCCGGCTTCCTCCTCCTTTTGATTTTTCTTTTCAGAGACTCTTCCATTCCATGATTTAAATGGAAGGTCAAAGGTCAAGATTTCTCTCTGATTCCAGCAGGGAATTTTTATTTTTTTTTTACCCACCCTGTGGGCCTTTAGCTATACCTCCTGTTCTGATGTGGTGGAGGCAGAGTTTTCCAGAGAACTTTGAACCCTGATTCTTTGCCTCCCAGCCCAGTTAAATAGGATGGTCAGTACATATAGGGAAGCTCATAAGAGTCCGGAAAGCATAGGACAGACCCGAAACTGCCTCCTAAGGTGTTAAGGCTTCTGTTGGTAAAAGTTCCTCCTGGTTAAAAGTAAAGGTTCCCGGATAATTGGGGAAAGAGTATTTAGATACTGGGGAATGAGAGAGCATGAGGGTTGAATCGTCAGTTTTAAATATCAAAAATATCAAAATTATCTCCTTTCACAATCAATATTATGCTTTTTCGGAATTGGGCTTGAGCAATTGAGTGATGCTTTGGAACTCAGTTTTAAAAACAGGTGGTAGGTGGATTCCTTTGCAATGCTTTGATGATGTGCATTCCTGAGCAGGGTGGCTGGTACTCCTTGCAACTTCTGGGCACGCCTGGCTGCCACCTCCTCTGTGGCAAAGAGGCGCCTGGCTGAGGGATCAGGAATTTTGCTGGAGGTGTTGCCACAAGCTGGCGGTTGGCTGGCCTGGACCTGACGAAAATGTTTTGAGTCTGGCAAGTTGTTTTTTAAAGAAATGGGAGTTTTTTAGAAAGTGGCCTGCCAAGTTTGTAGAAATTTTGCTACTATACAGCCTCCTTATCTCTGCTAGATTCCCAGTCTAGGGTAGGTCTGTGCAGCGACGAGGGACAGAGCCCACAAGTCTAGGGGGGTCTAGGACAGGGTTCGGTCCTGGGGGGGAGCTCCAAGGGCAGGGGTTTAGCCTTTCGACAGGACTCCAATGATCTCACTTTTCAGCTGCCAGTACTTTCTCTATCCGCACGCACCCTTTGGGACAGCTCCAGTACCCTTTTGGCCGCCAAATTGGAATTACCCCTGGCAGCAGATGGGCTGGATGGCTCCTGCTTTTCAAGAGGTCTATTTTCCATACCTGCCTCAAGACAGATTGTATTGGACATCCCTCCCACCAGCAAGACAGGGCTCATACCCAATTCTCTCCATTACTCCAAATAGGGGCTAGACAGCCTACCTGAAAAAGAGCTCAACAAGAAAATTCTCTTGTTACTCTTCCAGGGGGCCCAATTACCAGGTTCCTGTCAAATCTTGCATAGGATTATATTTTTCACTTCATTCATTCCTCCAAAACCAAAGAAGGGGAACTGGTACCTCAACATTTTGGATCAACTATATCTGTAACTTTAGATCCCTTCTTCCCACCTTCATGCCTATGGGAGTCGAGCAGACAGGTATTAATTTCCGAGCTGGTATCAAGAGATTATCATGGTAACTTTTTGCTCAACTGGCTTAGCTCCATCATGTGCCAGCAAAGGAAGTAGCTGTCTAAAAACAGTGAAAGCTTACTCTCTAAATGAAAGGAACTGCATCTACCCTTACAGCACGACTGCCAGATTTCATGCAGAAAAGGAAGCGCTTACTTGCTGGGCATTTGGCTAGGTGATCTAGCAGTGCTAAGAGACTCAGGGCTGAAATCTAACGTAACAGTCCAGCTAAAGACCCTTCTTTTACATAAAGCAACTGAGAGACTGAATCTTTGCCCTTGTATCAAGCTTTTTCTCCCCGGACAACAAAGTGGAAAACAGTCTTTACCATCAAAGTGTAGTTTCAGTACAGCCACTGCAAGGACAGTCCTAACAGCATTAGGGTTCATGGCACCTTTTAACCCCGGCTTCCAGAATGCAATGCTAAACTGCAGGTGAGGTGCTTTGTAATGGTATCTCAAAAAAGGGACATACAGCATCTCTGCTTCTTGATGCCAAAAATCAAATACTACCTTTGCATTCAAAAATGGAATTAGTGGTGGACTCAGGAACTCATGTGAAACAGGGACTCCTGTGTTTCAAATAATACCTTGCCTTCATAAGGAATTTTTGATGCCTCAGAGATAATGGATAGTAACAAGAAGGGGCTGTTCTGGATAGTGAACAGCTCATGACAACGACAGAGAAGGAGATGTTAGCAGTCATCAAAATGAAGATGATGTTAGCAGTGCTACTTTGAAAAATAACACAGTTGATACAGATACAACACAAGTGGTCCAGGGCAGCACAGGATTTTAACAGATGCATTTAGGCATAAGTAGCAGTTTCCAGGCAAGGTGGGATTCTACACAGACAACTTAACTGTCATGTGGTAAGGAAAAATTCAAGGGAGAACTTTCATTTTGTGGCATACCAGCAAGGGAAGGCAATGCCGGCTTACCCAGAGAACTCCTTAGCAGAATATTCAGGTGTATTGACAGCGCCAAGCCGTTAACTAACTCTTCAGGGATTAAGTCTGCCGCATAAATGGATCCCTTAGCAATGGAAACTGGATCTTCATGTATTTGCTTCTCCATGTGAAACGGATCTCTGCCATTTCTTTGCACAATGTGGTTGCCTCACACAGCAGCTTTCAAGGTTCGGCACTCTTCCCAAAACTGGTTTAAGATGTGTATGCTCTAAGTGGGTCTTTCTACTTTTCCCAAAGGCATGGACCTATTAGTCAGACAAGACATTACAAGGATGTCTTTGTTTATTTCAAGATTGCCCAATCTCCCACTGGTACTTATTAAGGTCAGACAGAGGTTGCTCAACATCCATAATTTTTACTTTACTTCTGTTCGAAAATTGGCTCCTTTTACTCTCAATTTCTTACTTGGAAAATGTCTTCACTTTACCTTTCTAACTACCTGGCATATTCTGTTTTGAAATGCCATCTGGGACTTTCATTTTTGAACTTTAGCAGACAGTAACTTTCTGGATTATTCTAGTAAAGAAATTTGTGAGTATGAAATTTCAAGAAGATTTTATAAAAGTGATTATGGAGAATTTCAGACCTTCTACATTCTAAGATGAGTGTGGCAGCAATTTCAGTTACTCTTCATACTCCACAAAGGTTTGTCTTTTTCTCATTGGCATCTCATTACTTAGCAAATTCCAGCTCACTATGGGAGTTATACGACCATTGTATTCTCAATTTTGTTCTGATCAATTTCTTAGAGGGCAACGAGTTGTTTGGTCTTCCACGAGAGATCCTACTCCTGCTTGGGATCTCAAATAAGTTTGAGAACCACTACAATTACTTTTGCTTTGCTGAAAGATTGGTTTCTATAGGCGCTTGAGAAGCTTACTTTTTCACCTTGTACTATTCTGCAAGATACTGGAACTTCCTTTTGGTTGAACTGGGTGTTTCTGGTGTACAATTGAGCAAGTACTATTATTTTGCACACCTTTCAATAATCCTTTCTTGCTTTCAAGGTATTTTTGCCAAGCTTGTTTTTTGCTTTTGAATTTCCACGAGGTTAGGGCGCCTACTTACTAATTTAAAATTTTGGTTTGCAGATTTTTTCCACTTTTTTGCTTTGAAGGCTCAGGGGCTATTATTTAAGCAGGACTATGATGGACACAAATAGTTTCTGCATGTTTGTTTTGTTTGTTTATTTGTTCTCAGGAGGTTCCAGCAGTCAAGCAGGACTATTTCCCTTTTCATTCACCCCCACCATTGTACTTTCTTTGTTTTCTGGCTCATGGGGATAAGCTTGTGTTTGGGATTAGGAGTTCATAGTGGATTTTCTTTAGCATTGCACTTTGTCCTCTCTGTATGACATCGGAGGCTCATTTGGGGAGCAGTCACTGGCGAAGGTCACAGCATACTTCTACATCACATCCTGGTCTCCTCAGAAGGCCAGCTATTTTGCCGCTATTTGGTGGAAGCACTGCCGCAATTTAGTGGTCTTATGATTTGCCAGCCTTGATTTGCTATAGGGCTTATTGTTCTTAGCAGTAGCCTACCTGCAAGGAATGCTGACAGCCAATGCTTCTTGTACCTACCATAACCTGAGATACCTCTGTGATCCACATTCTTGCAGTCCAATGTACCCTCCCATGTGGAATGGTGTTTTGGTGTGGCCAGTGTTTGAGGTTATACTGTTGATGGGGGAGACATATATTTGATTTGGTGCAATTTACCTTGGTGTTAGGACTGTTGCGCTTTTATTTTTTCCCTGGGTGGGAGGGTGGGTTGAGAAAATATTGAGAGGTGACGCCATATCATGCGTACTTGTACCCTGGATTTTTGATCGGTTAGGACTGCAGCAATGACTGCACGCTAAAATATACATTTTTTTGCAATGTTTGTGAGTTACTATTCAATGACCTTTTCAATTCCTCTGTCAATGTTTATTTATTGGTCATTTCAGCATGTCTGCCCATGGCGCTTACTCTTTCAATGCAGTATCATGTCAAAATGTTCTTGGAGGCCTCTTATGCAAAACCTATTTCAAGAAAACTGGTGGCATCTCCTTGGGATCTTAATTTTGTTTTAAAGAAGCTAACGCTTGGTCCATGTGAACCAGCTTATCGGGCTGGCTCAAGTTTCTCAACATGGGAAATAATTTTACTGATTGCTCTGACCTTTGTAAGAAGGGTATCTAAGTTGCAAGCTCTTACACACCATAAGAGCTTGCAACTTAGATACCCTAACTCATTTTTCATAGGGGCAGGGTTTCTTTGAGAACTAATCTATCTTTTATGTGTAAAGTAATAATTTGCTTTAAGCTCAGCTGTCTCTTCCATTCTCTTTCCTGAACCTAAAAATGAGGGAGAAAGGATACTCCATACCTTGAATGTCTACAGGCAATTCTAATACTGTCTTTTCAGAACTAAGTTTTTCTGATCATTGGAGCAGTTCATGTCTTGTGAAGGTAAGAAGGGGCATTCTTTGTTAAAATAGGCCATTTACAAATGGTTGTCTGAGGCTAATATTTTTTGTTATGATCACAGTAACAAAATTATTCCAGACAAGGTCAACACTTACTGTACCAGGGCCTTTCCTTCATTTATGGCTTTTTAGAAAGGGGTGGATTCTAGAAGCTGCTGCTTGGTCATCAATACATACTTTTACAAAGCACTGTAAGCTTGATTCCTTCTCTATGTCCAGTTCAAGCTTTGGTAGGACCACTTTCCAGGGGCTCTTGGACTCTTCCTCCTCCTCTCAGATGTAGATAGCTATGGTAACCTACCCGTAAAGCTAATGCAGCAGTGATCAATAAGATGGACATAGTACAGTTATGCAAGTTAAACTTACCATAACAGTAGATGTTTGATCCCTGCTGCACTAGCTGCTCCCTCACTCCATCCTCTGTTTTTTGGTGTGGTTTATTTGCCATAATGTGGATATTTAGTTTTTGTTTTCCTTAGAATTGTCCTTTCAGGGCTTAGCCTCCCTCTCTCTGCTGGCAGGAAAGCTCTGAAGGGCTTCACGCCCAAACTTGTCTTGTAGTCAACTCAGCTAGAGCTGTCTGACAGTTTGTGCATGTGGAAGGTGCCCTGAAGGTTTGGAAGCTGACCTGCTGTTGTATCCTTGACAGGATGTAACCCATACAGTGAAGGCTACTGCTGCAATGATCATTTGAACATCTACTGTTACATTAAGTTAACTTACACAATTGTACTTTAGATGTCATCTAGGAGGGGTAAGTGTGATTCTGGTAGGCAGATCCCCTACAAAGATCATCCTACTTAGTGTTTCTTCTACCCAGGTGCTGAAGACTACTGTAAGGCTTGTAAAGGGTCTAGCCCACTCCAAGATGGCAGATTCTGCCACACTATAAGTGCTTCCAGCTCATATTAAAAAGCTGAGAGAGGCCTAGACCTGATACTCCATTTACCTCATCTGATTCTGACGTACCTGCTGACGTTGGAGAACCCATAGTACATCAGTTTCTTTCCTCAGACAGCTTCTACCATGACCCCACTGGATGTCTGGTGTCAGATGATTGCACTTCTGCAGCGACTGTTACTGAGAAGGGGGAACTGTGAATCATTTCAGAGGGACCAGAAGTCATCCCTCAGATTTTAGTTAGGGAAGAGATTCTTTGCAAACCGAGGTATGTCAGTGGTCAGAGCCTCCCCGCTTGGTTGAAGTGGATGTCACCCCAAAGAAAAAGTGACAAAAGACTAAGCATGTCTTTACACCTCCTCCTCCTAGGAGAAATGGTGGGTGGACTTTCCTCAGGGAATGAACAGTTATTCTCTTCCTTAAACCGCCTTCTTTCACTGCCCCTCTTACTCCTCAGAAGGTTACTGTGGATTCCTCTTCCTCTGAAGAGGCCTCACTCTGATGACCATTCATTAGCTTACTACTCCTCTCAAATTCTCTCTCCTTGTCAAGTTTCTTCAGATGATGAGGATTCCATTTCACGTGATTCACCTGTGGAAAAGGCATCCTTTGGGGATATCAATTAAAACGTGATGTGACATTCTGAGTGGGAGTCTAGGAAAATCTCTGTCCAAAGGAGATGCTACAGCCTCTTGGAGGTGTACACTCATGCCCCTTCCCCTGTCCCTCTAGTCCTGGAGGCCTTTTTGGATGTTTTTAAATCTATATTTTTGGCTCCTGACTCAGTCTTCTGTTACCAAAAGGCTAGACAGATTTTACAAGGACCAGCGGAACCAAGTTCTTGTAGAAGAACCATGTGGCTGATCCCTTAGCTGTGTCCCCCTCTTCTGACAAACCCAAGTTGCTACCCAGTGCTAATGCCCTTCTTTCATTTAACAAGGAAAGCAGAGCTTTGGTTTGTTGGGAGGGTTTATATGTCTTGTACTCTGGCCTTCAGGGATACAAAATACCAGATTCAGATGGCCAAGTATCTTTTATCTATCCTTAACAGACTAAACAAGGTAGTGGTGGATTTGCATGGCAGAGTCTAGCCGCAAGTTCTGTTCTTGGTTAATCAGGCCACTGAAGTGGTCAGACACAGTATGCAATGTAGCTATGATGCCGTTGAGGCCTTCTCAGGAGCAGCTTTTACTAGTACAGTCATCTGCAGATATCCATGGTTGCACAGTCAGCCCATGCCAGAGAATTTCAAAGCTAAGCTCATTGATACACACTTGGGCATAAATCTTTTGTTTTGACCACATACCGCTAGCCTGTTTAAAACATTACAGAAGCAAGGTAAGACAATGAAAGACTGCAAACAAATAAATACTTGAATATTAGGGGAATTACCCAGCAATGCCTACTTCCTTTTATAGAAGGGAACATAGACCTCAACAAAAGCACAGGAAGGCATCTAAGGAAAGATTTACCAATAAATCTGAAAGGGACCCCTGATCTGAGAAACCTCCCTTTTCAGATAAGTCACTATGACTACATTCCAACCCCACTCCCCCTCGGTCCTACCCTATTCCTCTCAAAAAGGCTCACTCAGTTCATTTCAACCAGGACAAAATTGCCACAGATAAATGGGTTTTATCCATCATAAAACAGGATGCACTTTCCTGGAGTGAACTCCACCCCTTGAGCGGCATCCCCCTCCACCACAGAATCGGTTAAAACTTCTTTCCCATCTTTTAGGAACTAGAGGCCCAAGACATGATAGAACCAGTGACTCTATTTCTTGAAAGAGGTTTTTACTAGACTCTTCCAGGTTTCAAGAAAAGGACAATGGAGCCTCCATCTTCAGTTTTTTTTTTTTTTTTTTTTTGTGCCTTTGAATACTCAGTGGGCCTGGTTTCCAAAGACAACACCAATATCATGTGGTACGTAAACATGCATGCAAGGAGAAATCTGATCATACCAACTACGCAGGCTGGCACAGATTGTTTGGAACCTCGCTACCCAGAGAAGTATGTTCCTTCAAGCAGTATATATTGCATCACAGGACAGTGTACTGGCAGACTCACTTAACAGGTCCATCACAGATCCCTCCACGAGTGGACCCTCAACAGACTGGTCTTACTAGCATAATCCACAAGTGGGGAACACCACAGGTGGATTTGTTTGCCTTTGGTGAGCAACAAGCAGCTCCCCTTTTTTGCAACAGGGCTCCTCCTTGGCATGGAGGACAGGTGCAGTCTGGTGACTCCCTTTTGGCTAAGGCGGTGTTGGTTCCCCCTTGTCTATCATTTAGCCAGGGGCAACCACCACAAAATATCCCACAAAGTGGATCGCATCACACAGCAGAAGGGATCACCACTTCATCCCAGTCTATCATCCCTCTACCTAAGTCTATGGATGACTGGATTTTGATCCCTCACAGACACCAGTTTCTGAGAACATGCTTTGGCTTCTCCAGGACACAAGGAGACCCACCACTTGAAAATCCTACATCGCCAAATGAAAGAGATTTTCTATATTGTCATATGAAAAATCAGGACCCCACAAAATCAGAGGTTCTGCTTGTATTATCTTACTTGTGTGAGCTCATGAAAACAGGTCTGGCATATTCCTCTGTCCAAGTACACCTGTCAGCCATTTTTGCTTGTCTACACCTCCGTCTGCCTATTATGTCTAGGCCTGAGGTCAAACAGTTTCTGAAAAGGGTGCTACATCTAAGATCCTTGAGGAAACCTGTGTCCCCACCTTGAGACCTCAGCTTTGTGCTAGAAAAACCCACTCTGCTTCCCTTTGAGCTGGCTGCTACTTCTACTCTAAAATTCTCTACCTGAAAAACAAACTTGTTGGTCCTCACCTCTGTGAGGAGAGTTTTGGAACTATAGGCACTCATGGCTGTCCCATCTTTTCTTTTTCACAAAAATATGATGTCCCTGAGGGGTTAAACCCTCTTTCATGCCTAAAGTGGGTAAACAAGATGTCTCTCAGACTATCAAACTGCCTACCTTTTTTCACAACCAACAAAACAGGGGTGAAATACTCCTACATTTCCTGGATGTGCTCAGTCAGCTAAGATTTTATTTTGATAAGAGTAAATCTATTTGCAAATCAGACCAACAGTTTCTTTCATTCGTGGATTCCAGGCTGGGCCAGCCAGTACCTAAACTAACCATTGTAAGTTGGATTTCCAAGTCCTTTTCTTTTTGTTACTCCGACCATGGCAAACTCCTGCATTGCTGCCCACAAGCTTACTCAACCAGGGTAGTGGCCTCCTCAGAGGACTTCTATAAAGCGGTAGATGCTAGGACAATCCTGAAAGCTGCCATCTGGTCTTCTGCGCACACCTTCACTAAGCACTACAGAATTGATGCATTTTCAAGATCCAAGCGTGCCTTTGCTAGGTCAGTTGTCTTTGAACTCTTGGGACAGTTCTCACTATTCTCAAGCATTCTCACATCTGTTCCCTTAGGTTCTGTGAATCACCCATCTGTTTTAAGTACTGCAGCTTGCATTTAAAATTTTTTTTTTTTCCATAATAAATTTTTATTGAAATATATTTTCCAAAAACATTACAAAAATACAATAAACATCACACACATAATACACTATAACTACTACAAACCATTTATACAATATCTACATGAAATGCTTCCTATATTTAATATATTCCTAAAATCAGTATCATGCTAATATAATATTGAAGACCTTTTCCCATATTTTCGGGTTATTAATATTTTTGTTAGTTTGTTTCAGAAGTAATTTATGTGCTAGTATATGTTTTATAGCCACAAGCTTAAAATTATTCCATGATGTCTTATGTGGTTCTAGCCAATTTGTGGCTAGAGTTTCATCGGCAAAAAAATATTCATACAAATAATAGTTTGCGATCTGGAAAGCTCTCTTGGAGGAATGTGTAGAATCATAAATTCCCATGACAGTGTAGAACTTTGATAACCCATCTTTTGCAGTTGTACTTTAAGAGAGTTCCAAAGTTTATATACACATTTACAACTCCAGAACATATGAAGAAGATCCGCTGTTTGATCTGCACAGTATGGACAAATTGGAGAATTCCTAGGGTTAAATTTATGTAATCCAAGATGTGTGTAATATGCATTGTTCCAAATAATCAATTGCGTGTACATCAGTTTTTGAAAAGAAACTGATTTCCTAGTTATATCAATTGCTTTTAATATCTGATTGTCTGTTACTGTTACTTTGTTTACCCAATTCTCTGAAAGCAAAATTTTGTCCTGAAATTTCAAATCCTTAATTAATTTGTATGCAGTTGCTATAAATTGTGTCTTGTTGGATAGCTTGCCACAATTCAGAGCACTTATCCACAAATCCGGCTGCAGGTTTAAAGTTCCTAAAGTAGCTCAAGGCAAGTTCTTTAACTTGTCTCATTATAACAATGTAACTTCTAGGTAGATTCATTTCCTGTCTAATTTGTAAAGCCGATAAGTCAAGTTTATTAAAAACATCAAATAGAGTCAGATTAAGTATTAATGGAAATTTGCTGAGATCGATCAGCTGATTATTTAGTTTAAAATTAGGATTCCTGTGGAAAGGTTGAAGAACCATCATATATTGCAATAAATCTATGGACTGAAATAAAGTTTGCAAAGATGAGAGACAGGTTATTATGTGGTCCATGACCCCATCAGACTAATTTTGTCCATAAAGGGCAATGCTTTAGGATTTATTTTCCTATCCAAAATATGCTTATGATTCAAGACCACCCAAGTTGGTATCCATTTTGTATTCGTTACATCATAATTAGCAATTCTTAAAATTTTATTAGCGTTTACAATCAAATAATATGCTTCAAAGTTTGGTAGCTCAAGTCCCCCTCTTGTTTTAGGGGTCATTAATTTCTCATAAGATATCCTAGTTCTTTTTGGGTTCCGGATGAATTTAGCTAGATCTTTATGCATTTGTTTAAAAACTGTTTTTGAAATTGATAATTGGGCAGACCTAAATATGTATAACATTCATGGTAGTATATTCATTTTCACTATTGATACTTTTGCTAATACCGGTAGTTTTAAATTCTTCCATCTGTCACAATCAGCAATTGTGTTCCCATACTCGTTTAACATTATTGTTATAAAAGTCCTTATTATCCGTAGAGAAGTTGATACCCAAATATTTAATATTTTCTTTACATGTTAACTTCCCCATCAGGGCCATTAATGAAAAAGGTTTTGGGGTTCTTAACGGGAAGATATTCGTTTTCTGTAAGTTAATTTTATAATTAGAAACTACCGAAAATTCGTTTGAGCTTTAATATCTTTTCACTGTCCGAAATTGGGGTTGTACAATAAATAATAAGATCATCGGCGAATGCTGACATTAATATTTTATTCCTATAAATTATTGGTGCATTATGATACAAATTTTGCTTGATATATAAAAATAGGGGTTCCAGATATAGGTTAAACAATAAGGGGGACATGGGACAACCCTGGCGAGTACCATTTTTAATCTGTATTCTGTTAGAATAAGTCCTATTGATGTATAGCGTAGTGTATGGATTACTATATAATATTTGTAGTATCTGAATGAATTCTTGGGGCAAGTTAAAATAGGGTAACACATCAAACAAAAAATTTATGTCTACTCTATCAAATGCTTTCTGGGCATCCATTATAAGAGCATAGATATTAAAGTTGTTTTGTTTAGCATACGTCATCATATTATGCAGTGTAAGTGTGATCGCTAGTTTGTCTAGTTGCCATAAATCCAGCTTGTTGCTTAGAAATTAGATATATCAAAACCTTCTTTAGTCTCGATGCTGTAATTGATGTTAAAATTTTCATATCCACATTCATTAGTGCTATTGGTCTGTAATTATCTGGGTTAATGGGATCTGAATTGGTTTTATGTATGAAAATTGTTTTTGACGCATTGAGGTGGGGGACACTAATTTTATTTTTAGTTATATAATTAAATACATGAGACAATTCTTTTCCCAAACTATCAGCAAACTCTTTATAAAATTCAGCTGTAATACCATCAGGCCCTGGCGACTTATGTGCTTTCATATGTTGAATTGTATATACTATTTCTTCTATAGAAATAGGTTTAATCAGGTCACTTTGCAGGCTCTCTTCTAATTCTGGAAAGTTAATTTTTTGCAGAAAACTTTTATTCTGGTTATGTAGAGACCTATCAGTTTGCCCCTCATACACCTTAGTATAGATTTTCCCAAAAACATCAACAATATCCTCAGTTTTAGAATATATTGTCGTTATACTGAATTTCCGAAATATATCCAGTTGTTTTTGATTGATTTATAATCCTTGCCAGTGCTTTTGATGGTATTTGAACATTATTAGCATATTTCACTAAACACCTATGTTCTTGAAGTGTTAATTTATTATTATGAAGCAAAAAGAGATCCCTTTGAAGCTTCAACATTTCCTCCTCAGTTTGAGCGTTAAAATTCTGAATCAGCTCATCAAGTTGTTTTATTATTTCTAGTTTTTGAATATCACTATTATGAATTTTCTTATAATATGAGGCTTTTTGTATAAGAAATCCTCTAATTTGAGCTTTAGCTGTCGCCCATTCAATGTCAGGAGTATGTTTTTGGAGCTTCAAGCTATCTGTAAATTCTTTCAAATATTTTATAATTCCGTCTGCTATCTCTTTTTTACTTAAAAGATTTGGGTTGAGTGACCAATTATAACCCCTATGCCTTCCACGAAATTTTTGAGTGATCTGCTAGATGACGAGTATGTATAACCACCACTGGTTCTAAATTCGTTAGTGCTTTAGATATCAAAAAGTAATCTATTCTAGCCCACATTTTGTGGCATGGTGAATAGAAGGTGTATTTATTTGCATTATTAATATCTTGTGAATAAGAAAAGGGGTCATATAATTGAAAATCTTCCTTAAAATCATTTAATGCTATCCCGGCCTGCTTATTAAATGCTCTCTGTGGACAAGACCTATCCAACTTTGGATTTTGATAGGTATTCCAGTCCCCACCCACAACAAAATAATAACCATCATATTGTGTTAATATTGGATATAATGATGCTATGAAACTGTGTTGATCATTACATGGGGCATATATATTCAAAAGTAGCATAGGTTTATCAAATGCATTATCCGATAAAATCACACAACACCATCGCCCATTTGGATCCACTTTGGAGTCTAAAATCCTATCTTTGTATTGGGTTTTGATAATTATAGCCACTCCCGCACTGTTTGTCTTACCTTCTGATGTCACTAGCTCTCTAATCCAGTTCTTTTTTCTAATATCATTCCATTGTTCATTCATCAAATGTGTTTCCTGTAGAAATACAAACAATGCTTTGTCCTGTAATATGTGTAGCAACAGCTTTCTCTTCTTCAAGTTCTGGAGCCCTTTAACATTCCATGAGTTCAACTCCCACATTCGCAGGTCTTGGTATCAAATAATATAAGAGGGGAATTATCAAATTGACATGTATTGACTGTACACTATATATCTAATCTGGAAGCATTTCCTACATCCCGTCCCTAACCAGTGCTTACCCACTTTACCCCTGGACCAGGATTTATATAGGTCTTGTATAAGAGAAAATATAAACAAGGTCAAACACACCAACACATTGAAAAACTTCAGGTAATAACATTTAAAACATTTCCTAAACATACAACCTATATATTCTAGCATATCTACATCAAAGTCTAAACTACACATTCCCTACCAAACACCGCTACTTAACTACAGCTTTGGTTTAACTATTAGTTAAACAAATCTAATTTCTAAGGTTATTACTGTGTAAAGGAAAGTTTTAGTAGATTGAGTACTTATTTTATCCTACCTTAAGTATCTGTTTTGTTGCAGTCATTATGTACATAAACCTTTTACAGAAGAGAGGAGAGAGAGAAAAAAAAAATGCATCCTACATTTTAAATCTGTACCCTACACAGTGCCTGCCACTCACTGCATATAGTAAAAAAAACAATTTTGGTTCACACCTATAAAAAAAGAAAAAAATAGTAAAAGTACATGTTATTATGTGCTTTAAGTAATACTGTAATGTTATTTCGTTATAAAAAGAACATTAACATATTTTCAGTTCTCTTTGTCTTCTCAAGCCAGGAAACCATTAGAAATACTCACGTCGGGGGACCTCTTTCACAGCAGGACCACAGGAAGTGTTACATCCAAATCGACACTCAGTTGAAATCCAGGCATTTCCTGTTTACCACACAATGGAAATAGACCTTGGAGGCCATAAAAGTCTGGAAACCAGACAACAGACCCTCCGATTAGCATAAACAAATGGTTTTATTGCTTTTTCAGAGGCCTGAACAGTTTAGTGAAGAAACAAAGGATTAGAAAAGCCTTGAGGTAAAATACATGCTGGATCTGACTACAGGAACATGCCAGTCTCAATTGAAGTTCTTTTCAGCCCTCTGATGCAGGTAGAACTTTAAAAACTTTCAGAAACACTTCTTTTGCCTGATTTTTATTGGAAACAGAATATGTAGTGCCATCCACCATAAATGTAAGCATATCGGGGTATTTCATCTGGAATTTAATTTGTTTATCAATCAGAAATTTACAGTAAGCAGATAGACTGTCTAGCCTGCCTTGCTTATAATGGGAAATCTTGAGCCAGAAATATTTTAACATTTTTCCACATAACATAGCCACCATTTTTTTTTTGCAGTAAACAGTATTTTGCTAACATCTTCAAAGTTCAATATCTTAACATATACAGGTCTAGGCATAGTAGAAGCTTGTACCTCTCTCAGCGCTCTGTGTGCCCTTTCTATTACAATCTGTTTCACCCCATCAGCATCATTTAACAGGATTTCAAATATTTGTGTTATGGCTGGTATTAGCTCTGCATACTGGATGATGTTCTTCATCTCACATTGCTGCAGTCATAACCTGTGGGTAGTCCGCTGTCCTCGGTCGGCCCGAATACCAAAGTGTTAGGCTGGCGTCTGTCATGGTCGCTTAGATCTGATGTCAGTACGCCGTAGTACTAAAGCGCATGACCGACGTCATATCCTCAGTCTTTCTTGCCGCATGGTCCGAAGCAGAAGCAGCGTTTGCAAGTGCCGTTCGGCATCCTGAAATTTTCGTTTACTGAGTTTCAGACTGAAGACCAAGTTGGGCTAAGTACCCCGTTGGGGAATATTTTTGTCTTTTCTTGCCTCAGTTAATTCCGGATGTCAGAAAAAGTGAATAATTGTATTTCTTGTGGGGAAACAGATACCTCATAGGGATTACCATTCTCTTTGTATTCCTTGTTTGGGGCCTGAGCACGACGTAGTTGGGTGTTTTGTGCTAAATTTAATGCGCACTATTAAGCGTGGTTAGATTGTGCTAGGCTTGTCTTCGTAAGCTGTGTAATTATAATATGCCGTCGGATCCTCCGACGCCACGCTACCGCAAGGAGAAAACTTTGAAACCTAGGGTTCTTAGAGACCACGGTGGAGTCTGTGGATCCGGCCGAGGTTTCTGTGGAGTCTCAGGAGGAACCTTTAGTCTTGCAATATGTGGCCTCTCAGGAGTCAGGTCAGGCTGAGGGGGGCCTCTCAGGTGACTGTGCTCCCTTCCTTGCATAAGGTGGTTAGGCCTTCTCCCTCTGTTTCTAAGGTACCTTCTAAGGCCAGGCCTGGTTTATCTTCCTCTGGTGTCAGCCCTAGTTCTGCAGGGTCTGTGCCTAAAAAACACATGCTTAAAATGGCAGAAGATTTAATTACTTTAATTAGAGGTTCTATGCCCCCTCCAGATAAGAGGCCTAGGGGGGAGCCAGAGGTGGAAGGGTTGGAGCATTCTTCAGATTATTCAGAGTCTTCGGCTGAAGACACTCAGGATTTTCCTCCCTACTCTGATTCTGACACAGAGGATTCTAGTCCCTCTGCTTCCCCTCCAGAGGATTTTTCTTTTTCAGAAACTCTGCATTCTATGAGGGAGCATTTCAAATGGGAAGGTCAGGATTTCTCAGATTCCCGAAAGAGGCTTAGGGAATTCTTGTTCTTACCTCAACATAGGCCCTTGGCTATTCCTCCAGTCTTAGATGTTGTACAGGATGTTTTCTCTGAGGCTTCTCTTAATCCAGACTCTTTGCCTCCTGCCCCAGTTAAGCCAGACAGGTATTACAGGGTGCCTGAGGCTCATAAATATTTGTATAAGAGCTAGGCGGACCCTGAAACTATTAGCCAGGGACCTAAGGGTGTCAGGGCTTCTGTTGTAAAGAACCCAGTTCCTATGGATAAGGACTCTAGAGCTCTGGACAGGTGGGGTAAAAAAGTGTATACCTCTTCCACGCTTGCAATGAGGGCTTTAAATTGCCAGTTTCATATGCTGAAATACCAGAATTTTCTTCTTAGTCAATTGAAATCTAAGGTGGATGCTTTAGCAGAGGGCATAGAGTGTAAAGAATTACAGGATTTGGTTCATGCCTCTGATCAGGTGGGTAAGCATTCCTTGCAATGTGGTTTTGATGCTTTGCAGGCTTCGAATTCTGGATGCTCCCCTTCAGTCTGAAGTTTTGTTTGGTTCTCCTGTGGAGTCAGTCTTGAAGAAAATGGAGGACAAAGCTAAGTCTATGCAGACTGTTAAAGATTTCTTACAAGTGCAGCCCCCTAAGTTTAGCAGAAATTGGCCTACTAAGGGTTGGGCTTACCCTTCTTCTGATTTACAGTCTAGGGGCAGATCTAGACGTGGTAGGGGCAGAGTTCATGCACAGGGTTTTTTAGGCCTAGGACGTGGAGTTCCCCTGCACAGTCTGCTGGTGAAGGCAGGGGCCAGTCCTTTCGTAAGCAGACCCAATGACCTGCATCTTCAGCTGCCCGATCCTTCTTGTCTGGCAGCTCCTCTAGGGGGAAAGTTAGCACTTTTCAGGCAAAATTGGCTTTTAGTCACCCAGGACAAATGGGTGTTGGACATTATAAACCGAGGCTACAAGTTTTATTTCCACACATTACCTCCTTTCAAAGGCATGCCAGACGTTCCTCCTCAACAAAAGGCAGAGGCTCACAAACAGATTTCTTTACTTCTTCAAATGGGAGCTATCCAGCAGGTGCCCCCATCAGAGGTGGGCCTAGGATTTTATTCTCGCCTGTTTCTTGTACCAAAAAAGGGGGACACTTGGAGACCGATTCTGGATTTGTCTATTCTCAACACATACCTGGACATTCCAAAATTCAAAATGTTGACCTTGCAACAACTTCTATCTAGCTAGGCAAAGATCACTGGATGGTAACTCTGGATCTCAAGGAGGCTTATCTTCATATTCCTATCAGGCCAAGCTGCAGGAGATTCCTGCGTTTTTGGGCTGGGACTTTACATTATCAGTTCTCTGCATTGCCCTTTGGCTTATCTACTGCACCCAGGGTATTCACAAAGGTTCTGGCTCCGGTGATAGCCTTCTTCAGGTTAAGAGGAATACAGATTTATCCTTACTTGGACGATTGCCTGATTCTTGCTCAAGACAAAGACAAGCTACTTCACCATCTTCAGTATGTTATGGCAGTGTTAAGGTGCCTAGGGTATTCTGTGAACGAAATAAAGTCCAGTCTAGTACCCTCTCAGGACATGTGCTTTCTGGGTGTGAGACTGAATACAGCCTCTCAGATGGCGTTTTGACCCCGGACAAGCAAAGAAATCTTTCCCTTTACTTCCAAAATTGTCTCTACGGTCCAGGCTGACTGCAAGGACAGTCCTTCAAGCCTTGGGGTTCATGGCATCTTGTATTCTGGTGCTTCCCAATGCCAAACTGCATATGAGGAAGTTACAATGGTATCTCAAGAGTGTATGGACGCAACACTGCCACGATTTGGACACTGTCATTCAGATAATACCTTGCATTCAAAGGAATTTTTGTGGTGGGCTCAGGAATGTCACCTAAACAAGGGACTCTCTGTGACCCACCAGAGGCAGTCAGATCTTAACGACAGATGCCTCGGACAAGGCTTGGGGAGCACACCTCAATGGAAAATGGGTTCAAGACACGTGGCCTGCCAGACTTCAACATTTGCATATCAACATGAAGGAGATGTTGGCAGTCCAATTTGCATTGATGGCCTTCAAGGATCTACTACACCCAGGACAAGTGTTGATTCAAACACACAACACAACTGTCATGTGGTACATCAACAAGCAAGGGGGAACCCATTCGTACCCACTTTGCAGACAAGCTATGATTTTGTGGGAGACGGCTCTCAGTTTGCAACTCACTCTTCAAGCAAGGTTTCTACCAGGAGCACAGAACTCCTTAGCAGATATTTTGAGCAGACAGATGGTGGATCCCCACGAGTGGAAACTGGATCCTCATGTATTTCGACAGTTGACAGTGTTCTGGGAGACTCCAGGCATAGATCTGTTCGCTTCTCCACTAAATTTCCAGTTGCCAAAGCTTTGCACAAAGATGTTTCATCCAAAAGCTTGGAAAGTGGATGCTCTATCATTCAGTTGGAACAACCTTCACGTCTATGCCTTTCCTCCTCTGCCTCTCCTTCCCAGGGTGCTCCTGAAGGTCAGACAGGACAAGCCCTCCATGATTCTTATAGCTCCAGATTGGCCACGTCAGCACTGGTACCCTCTGCTGAGGAGTTTAGTAAGGGAGCCTCCTTGGCCTTTGCCAGCAAGTCCACACCTTTTGTCCCAGGCAGGCAATCATTTCCTCAATGTAAGGATACAGTCCCTGCATCTGACAGCCTGGCATATTCTGTTCTAGACCCTGGAGGGTCGCAGCTTCCTCAACAGGTTTTGAATGTTATTTTGGAGGCCAGACGGCCTAGTACAAGGAAGGTTTATGCTGATAAATGGAGGAGATTTTTTCTTTGGTGTAAAGCAAAGGACTTTGATGTTTCACTTCCTAATTTGAGTGTTTCACTTCAGTATCTTACAGAATTACTAGACAAAGGTTTGTCTTTCTCCTCTGTGAAAGTTCATGCTGCAGCCATTTCTGCTCACTATGACTGTGACCCGCCGTTGTTTTCTCATCCTTTGTTTAAGCAGTTTCTTAGAGGGGCGAAGAACATAAGACCCCCACGAAGAGCTCCTACTCCTTCCTGGGATCTCAATTTTGTGTTGGAGAAACTCACTTTATCTCCTTTTGAGCCTGCAGCTACAGCTGAGTTGAAGTTTTTGTCTTGGAAGACAGCTTTTTTGTTGGCCATTACATCTGCTAGAAGGGTATCTGAATTACAGGCTCTAATGGCAGTTGAACCCTTCCTAATTTTTCATAAGGATAGGGTCTCTTTGCGTACTAACCCTACTTTCATGCCTAAAGTGGTCTCAAATGTGGCCTTGAACCAGTCTATTCATTTGCCTACTTTTTATGCTGATCCCCAAAATAAAGGGGAAAAGATTTTGCATTCTTTGGATATCCACAGGCAGTTACGTTATTATTTGAGCAGAACTAAGGGGTTCAGACAGTCTCAACAGTTGTTTGTTTCTTTTGCCTTGGGTTCTCAAGGGAAACCTGTTTCTAAACAAACTATTTCTAAGTGGATTGGCCATTGTATTGCTTTTTGTTATTCTCATCATGGTAAGGAGATTCTGGCTGGAATCGGACCTCATTCCACTAGGGCTACTGCCACTTCTACTGCCTTTCTGAGGGGTGTAGCTACTAAAGATATTTTGGAGGCAGCTACTTGGAGTTCAGTGCACACTTTTTCTAAGCATTACCATCTCCCTCTTTATTCTAAATCTAGGGCAGGGTTTGCCACTGCAGTTTTGCAGGGCATGCTAGCAGCCCTCAATGCTTTATGATTTACCAACCTCCCTTTACTTTTGCTTTGGGATTCTACCCACAGGTTATGACTGCAGCAATGTGAGATGAAGAACATAGTGCAGTTTTGTACCTACCATAAATGTAGATGTTCGAAGATCCACATTGCTGCAGTCCAATTTTCCCTCCCTCCTTCCCCACTGTAGTTTGGGGTGGTTGTGTGGTTTGGGTTGTAAATATTGTATTGTATATTTTTGGCTTTGGCCTTTCTTTTTGGGCCTTCTGACATCTGGGGCAAGAAAGACTGAGGATATGACGTCGGTCATGCGCTTTAGTGCTACGGCGTACTGACGTCAGATCTAAGTGACCATGACCGACGCCAGCCTAACACTTTGGTATTCGGGCCGACCGAGGACAGCGGACTACCCACAGGTTATGACTGCAGCAATGTGTATCTTCGAACATCTACATTTATGGTAGGTACAAAACTGTACTTTTTCAGGGATTCCTCTTATAATAATATTTCTTCTAGACCTTGCTTCTAAATCAATAAGTTTATTTTGCATGGCTTGTACATCCACATTACATACCTTTGATTTTTTCTCCAGCATGTCAATTTTGTCCTCTATTTCAGAAATTCTGGTCTCAGTTTTGTCCATTCTCTGAAGCAATTGATTGCATAAAACTCCAAATGTTTGTATTTGTGAGGTCAAGTCCTTTAGGGCTTCCTGTATAGGTAGTAAAGCGTGTTTGATATCCTCCATGTTTAGTGGCTGATCAGTCCTGGATCTAGTTTCTGGTTTCTGTTGTTCCTGCTGTCTAGTAATCCTTTGTTTTTTCGCAGTTCCATCCTTTACTGGCGACTGTAGTTCTGACAACTTTGTCTTAGTAGTAGTTGTTTCCATGGTTCTTCCTTGTTGCAAGATTTTTCTTTCCCCAAGCAGAAAGGCAGAATAAAGAAAGCACACGGTCCTTTGTTTGTTTCTCTCTTCAGAGCAAAGTAATCACTTGTAATCCTGATGGATAAATACTTTTTTCCCCCCACTTTTTTAACTGATTTTAGATTAGGTCAGTATAAATGCAACTTTTTATCGTCAATTTGATGTTTAAACCTCCTGATATCCACTCAGATCAGAGATTTTCCTCGGGTTAATTGAAGAGCTGCAGTTTGTTTACAGCATGGCAGCCATCTTTGAATCAGCTTGCATTTAAAATTTGAGCTAATGAAGTCCAGTTCGCTTATAAATTAAAGCTGAGTTTTTTGTGGTGACTAAGCCTGTACAAGTTTGTTTCTTCAGTACTTTCATAGAAGAGGAATTAACATCCTGAGGTTTTGGACATTTTATTACTGTTGCTTAATACTGTAATGTCCAAGTGTTTATATTTTTCATAAATAAGAAGTGAAGTCAGTCCTCTATCTTTTAATGTCGGCAACAGCTATCTCCTCGCATCTCTGTTGTGGATTTTGCACTTTTGTCCTGCGACTCACTTTTTATGATGCACAAGGTTTCCTAGGTGTGAAGACAGATTTGCCAGTGCCATTGGTGCTTTGTCATTTGATCTTCCCAATCTTTTCTACCCTTCTCTGATTATTCTTTTATAGTTATCTTGCAATATTTTATATGCCTTACTAATTACCCCTTTTAATAGCAGCTTCAGTTCTAGATTCAACTAAAAATCTACCAGTGCAGGTCTTTCACTTAGATTCCTCTCTATCTTGCTGTTTCCTTATACTCTTATATCAATCCCTGGTAGGGAAGGCAGTCTCTAGCCAGCAGTCTAAACCTCATCTTTCTTCATCCCGCTGTAAATTACCTTTCCCTTATTAGTTATTTACTCCCAATACCATGGTTCTCCTGCCCGTTTTCTCCAGTAAGTTTCAGACTCCTCTTGCCTATTTTCTGAATTCCTACTTGTAGTCATCGCTATCGGCAAAATCTCTTCTCCATTCTCGAGTTGGCTTCGTTCTTAGAATACTTTTATATCTTGAAAAGACTTGAAACTTTCTCAAACTGTTCCACAACATTGAGATGCTTTTTTCTGGGTTTATCAGATATAAAATATCTGCCAATAAACCATCTTTACTTATCATATTAATGATGATATTGCATTTGGGCATCTTATTTCCCTTGCCATTGGCTGCAAGTACAAAGCAAATAAAGGAGAAGGATAACACCACTACCTGTTTCTTCTGTTCAAACATAACTTTGAGAAGAGACCTCCCACTCTATTTAATTCTTGTCTTTAGCCCTTAATATATTATATACTCCTAATTAACCATGTTATTGCATCAGGGAATGCAAATGGTTCCATTAACTTTCTCATAAAATCCCAGCCTACTCCATCTCTTAATTTCATCATCAGGACCCACCAACAGCAACAGTATTTTCTCACATTCTTCTTCCTTCTGGATCATCATTGTTCTATTAATGTTCCCAGATGTTTTGCTTCCCTCTATAAAACCACATTGATCTATATCCATCAGTTTTGGCAGTCTAACTGCATTTTCTTGACTATGTAGATCCCACTCAACCTGTGGCATTTATGGTTGAACAGATGGAATACATTTATTGATTAGCCATCATGCAATCAAAATTCTTTCAGAAGTACAAATAGAAATTTATAGAGTACAGTACAAGGTGTGACATTTCAGTGCTAATGCAAAATGAGACAGACATACTGGGAAATATATTTAGATGGCTTTCAACCGTAGAGGATTTTCCTTTTCTTTTTCTCCCTTTCCCGTATGTTTTGTTCCTCTCTCAAAGATGAGAATTTGTACAATTTCCTCTCAATTTTCTGTTTCTTTGGGGACTGTTATAATTAATTGAACATTAAGAACTGCTGATGTGCATCATATTGTTTACTGCTGCAGTAACCTAAGCTATATGGGTTATATCCTGCCAAGGATATAACAGACTGCCAGCTTCCAAAGCTTCAGGGCACCTTCTACTCATTCAAACCATTAGACAGCTTGAGCTGAGCTTCTTAAAAACACAAGTTTTGAGCACCAAGCCCTTCAGAGCTTTCTTGCCATCAGATTGCACTCGTCAGTGGGCTTTCAAGGATAAATGGGTTGGCTTGTGCTGTTCCATTTCTGGACAGATGAGTTCACCATGAGGAAAAGCCTTCCGCATTTTAAATTTATTCTTCAAATATATTTTCCTGGTTAGGAAAGTTGCTTTTCTAGGAGTTTGTTTTAAAGGACCATCACAAGTCTTAACTGTACATCTGATATTGTCAGTTTTTCATCTCATCCTCATACGAGTCCAGATCCATTAATTTTGGATCTGACTCTGCAGTTGCTAAGCTCATGGCAACCAAAATGCTCTTGGACACCTCCCCTTATCCATAGTGCGTCTCTCCCTGTTACCCCAGATCTCGTTTACCACTTTGTAAAGACGTGGTCTAAACCTTCTAGGTCTTGAATTGTCAGGTGATATTTACAATATTTTTATTTTTCTTACCTCCTACTTGCTCATTTTTGTGTGGTTAAGTTTTTTTTTCTTGTCTCCCCTTTGTCTCTGAACTCTTCCTTCCAATAGTGACAACTTTTTATTGGGTTACTTTCATTCTCCCCCTTTCCCCCATTTGTAACGTTTTTTTACTAGGTTACTCTCCCTTCTCCCCCATAGCCTTTGCGGTAACCTTACTAGTATTTTTTTCCCCATTTTTCATTATTTAAAAAAAAAAAAAAAAAAAAAAAAAAAAACTTTATACCGAAAGTAAGCCCAAAATACAGGAACTGGCAGGGCAAAGCTAATCACAGTGGTGTACTCCAAGGCACAATCCAATATACAGTCACTATGAAGTTAGAGACCATTTGAACACCAGAAACACTTTATTCAGCTATAACAGCAAGCACTTTTGTCTGTCAGTTCAGAGACTTTATCAAGATAAGACAGCACAGGAGGCACACACTATATACACCCAACCCCAATTAACACCTCATGCAAGACTATTAAACCAATTAGTCCTGCAGAAGCCTTATACCCCACCTAAAAAAATATTTTAAAAGTTTTTTACATCATCCCTGTGCAGTATGCAAGAAGAAAACATCCATCAGTCAGTGTATTGTGCGGTCTTTATGCAATGCCCCGGCTTCTATGTAGGGAAAACTAAGAAGAAACTCTGGAACAGAATCTGAGCATGTGAGGGACATCAGGATGAAAAAATAAAACTAATGCTCTAGCTAGGCACTGCATTGATCATGACCGTCACTCTCTTAAGTTTGTCATTATTGATATGCTAAGGAGGGATCCGAGGGGGAGGGGGTCCATGGCCCTTGCAATTGGAAAAAATGGAGGCATTATGGCAGTTGAGACTGAATGCAACTTGCTTGCTAGGCTTGAATGACAGGATGTTCTTCATCTCACATTGCTGCAGTCCTTACATATGGGGTAGTCCGCTGTCCTCTGTCGGCCCGAATACCAAAGTATTAGGCTGACGTCTGTCATGGGCGCTCAGATCTGACATCAGAGCGTCAGGGTATAAAAGCGCATGACCGACGTCATAGCCTCAGTCTTTTTTGCCGCATGGTCCGATGCAGAAGCAGCGTTGCAAGTGCCGTTCGGCGTTCTGAAATTTTCGTATTCTGAGTTTCAGACCGAATCCAAGTTGGGCTAAGTATTGTTTTTCTTGCCTCAGTTAATTCCGGATGTCAGAAAAAGTGAATAATTGTATTTCTTGTGGGAAACCGATACCGCATAGGGATTATCACTCTCTTTGTATTCCTTGTTTGGGACCTGAGCACGACGTAGTCGGGTGTCGCTTTTGTGCTAGGTTTAATAAGCGCACCATAAAACGTAGGTTAGATTGCGCTAGGCTTTTCTTCGGTAAGCGGTGTAATTATAATATGCCGTCGGATCCTCCGCCCGCTACCGTGAAGAAGCGCAAAGACAAATCTTTAAAATCCAGACAGGATGAGTCGTCCGTTCCGGACGCCGGTTCTTTAGAAGCTACGGTGGAACCTGTGGATCCGGCCGAGGTTTCAGTTGAATCTCAGGGGGAGACTTTGATTTTGCAAGATGTGGCCTCTCAGGAGGCAGGTCAGGCTGAGGGGGCCTCTCCGGTTACTGTTCTCCCTTCCTTACCTAAGGTGGTTAGGCCTTCTCCTTCAGTCTCTAAGGCTCCTTCCAAAGGCAGGTCTGGTTTGCCTTCCACTGGTGTCAGTCCTAGTTCTGCAGGTTCTGTGCCTAAAAAGCACATGCTTAAAATGGCAGAAGATTTGATTACTTTAGAGGTTCTATGCCCCCTCCTGACAAGAGGCCTAGGGTGGAGCCAGAGTTGGAAAGTTTGGATCAGGCCTCAGATGACTCAGAGTCTTCGGCTGAAGACATTCAGGATTTTCCTCCTTATTCTGATTCTGATGCAGAGGATTCCACTCCTTCTGCTTCTCCTCCAGAGGATTTTTCTTTTTCAGAAACACTACATTCTATGAGGGAGCATTTTAAGTGGGAAGGTCAGGATTTCTCAGATTCACGGAAGAGGCTTAGGGAATTCTTGTTTTTACCACAGCATAGACCCTTGGCTATACCTCCTGTTTTGGATGTTGTTCAAGATGTTTTCTCCGAGGCTTCCCTTCAATTTCCCTTAATCCAGATTCTCTGCCTCCTGCGCCAGTTAAACCGGACAGGTATTACAGGGTGCCTGAGGCTCATAAATATCTGTATAAGAGTCCTAGGGCAGACCCAGAAACTATTAGCCAGGGACCTAAGGGTGTCAGAGCCTCTGTTGTAAAGAATCCGGTTCCTCTTGATAAAGAGGCTAGAGCTTTGGATAGATGGGGTAAAAAGGTGTATACCTCTTCTACTTTAGCAATGAGGGCTTTGAATTGCCAGTTTCATATGTTGAAGTATCAGAATTTCCTCCTTACTCAACTAAAATCTAAAGTGGATGCTTTGGCAGAGGGCATAGAGTGTAAAGAATTACAGGATTTGGTACATGTCTCTGAACAGGTGGGTAAGCATTCTTTGCAGTGTGGTTTTGATGCTTTACAGGCTTCTTCCAGGGTGGCTGCCACTGGTTCAGTTCTTCGCAGGCACGCCTGGCTTAAGGATCAGAATTTGTCAGAGCATGTTAAAACTAGAATTTTGGATGCTCCTTTACAGTCTGAAGTTTTGTTTGGTCCCCCTGTGGAGTCGGTCCCCCTGTGGAGTCGGTCTTGAAGAAAATGGAAGACAAGGCTAAGTCTATGCAGACTGTTAAAGATTTTTTGCAGGTGCAGCCTCCTAAGTTTAGTAGAAATTGGCCTACTAAGGGGTGGGCGTATCCTTCTGATTCTCAGTCTAGGGGTAGATCTAGACGTGGTAGGGGCAGAGCTCAGAATACCTTCAGGCCTAGAACATGGAGTTCACCTGCACAATCTACAGGTGAGGGCAGGGGCCAGTCCTTTCGTAAACAGGCCCAATGACCTGCATTTTCAGCTGCCAGATTCTTCTTGCCTGGCAGCTCCTTTGGGAGGAAAATTAGCACTCTTCAAGCAAAACTGGCTTTTAGTCACCCAGGACAAATGGGTATTGGACATTATAACCCGAGGCTACAAGTTCTATTTCCATACATTGCCTCCTTTCAAAGGCATGCCAGACGTTCCTCCTCAGCAAAGGGTAGAGGCTCACAAGCAGATTTCTTTACTTCTTCAAATGGGAGCTATACAGCCGGTCCCTCTGTCAGAAGTGGGCCTAGGATTTTATTCTCGCCTGTTTCTAGTACCAAAGAAAGGGAACACGTGGAGACCAATTTTGGATTTATCTATCCTCAACACATACCTGGACATTCCAAAGTTCAAAATGTTGATGTTGCAGCAGCTTTTACCTCTGTTGGGCAAAGATCACTGGATGGTAACTCTGGATCTCAAAGAGGCTTATCTTCATGTTCCTATCAGGCCCAGTTGCAGGAGGTACCTGCGCTGGCTGGAAATTTACATTATCAGTTCTCTGCATTGCCCTTTGGCTTATCTACTGCGCCCAGGGTGTTCACAAAGGTTCTGGCTCCAGTGATAGCCTTCTTCAGGTTGAGAGGAATACAAATTTATCCTTATTTGGACGATTGCCTGATTCTTGCTCAAGACAAGTACGAACTTCTTCATCATCTACAGTATGTGATGGCAGTGTTAAGGTGCCTAGGGTATTCTGTGAACGAAACAAAGTCCAGTCTAGTACCCTCTCAGGAAATGTGCTTTCTGGGTGTGAGACTGAATACAGCTTCCCAGATGGCTTTTTTGACCCCGGACAAGCAAAAGAACCTTACTCTTTACTTCCATCAATTGTCTCTACGGTCCAGGCTGACTGCAAGGACAGTCCTTCAAGCCTTGGGGTTCATGGCATCTTGTATCCTGGTGCTTCCCAATGCCAAACTGCATATGAGGAAGCTCCAATGGTATCTCAAAGATGTATGGACACAACACTGCCAAGATCTGGACACTGTCATTCGGATAATACCTTGCATTCAAAAGGAATTTTTGTGGTGGGCTCAGGAATGTCACCTAAACAAGGGACTCTCTGTGACCCGACCAGAGGCGAGTCAGATTCTAACGACAGATGCCTCGGACAAGGCTTGGGGAGCACACCTCAATGGAAAATGGGTTCAAGACACGTGGCCTGCCAGACTTCAACATTTGCATATCAACTTGAAGGAGATGTTAGCAGTCCAATTTGCATTGATGGCTTTCAAGGATTTACTTCACCCAGGGCAAGTGTTGATTCAAACAGACAACACAACTGTCATGTGGTACATCAACAAGCAAGGGGGAACCCATTCCTCTTTGCAGGCAAGCGATGATTTTGTGAGAGACTGCTCTCAGTTTACACCTCAATCTTCAGGCAAGGTTTCTACCAGGAGCACAGAACTCCTTAGCAGATGTGTTGAGCAGACAGATAGTGGATCCCCACGAGTGGAAATTGGATCCTCATGTATTTCGAAAGTTGACAGTGTTATGGGGAACTCCAGACATAGATCTGTTCGCTTCTCCACTAAATTTCCAGTTGCCAAAGTTTTGCACAAAAATGTTTCATCCCACAGCTTGGAAGGTGGATGCTCTATCATTCAGTTGGAGCAATCTTCACGTCTATGCCTTTCTACCTCTGCCTCTCCTCCCAAAGGTACTCTTGAAGGCCAGACAAGACAAGCCATCCAGGATTCTAATAGCTCCAGATTGGCCTCGACAGCACTGGTACCCACTGCTGAGAAGTTTAGTACGGGAGCCTCCATGGCCTTTGCCTTCGATTCCGCACCTTTTGTCACAGGAGGGCAATCATTTCCTCAATGTCAGGATTCAGTCCCTGCATCTAACAGCCTGGCATATTCTGTTCTAGACCCTGGAGGGTCTCAGCTTCCACAACAAGTTTTGAATGTTATTTTGGAGGCCAGAAGGCCTAGTACAAGGAAAGTTTACGCTGACAAATGGAGGAGGTTTTTTGTTTGGAGCAAAGCAAAGGACTTTGATGTTTCCAAGCCTAATTTAGGTGTTTCTCTTCAATATCTTACAGATTTATTAGACAAGGGTTTGTCTTTCTCCTCTATAAAGGTTCATGCTGCAGCCATTTCTGCTCACTATGACTGTGACCCTCCATTATTCTCTCATCCTTTGTTTAAGCAATTTCTTAGAGGGGCAAAGAACATAAGACCCCCACGTAGAGCTACTCCTGCTTGGGATCTCAATTTTGTGTTGGAAAAACTTACTTTACCACCTTTTGAGCCTGCAGCTACTGCCGAATTAAAGTTTTTGTCCTGGAAGACTGCTTTTTTGTTGGCCATTACTTCTGCAAGAAGGGTTTCTGAATTACAGGCCCTTATGGCAGTTGAACCCTTCCTAATTTTTCATAAGGATAGGGTATCTTTACGTACTAACCCTACTTTTATACCTAAAGTGGTTTCTAGTGTGGCCTTGAACCAAACTATTCATTTGCCTACTTTTTATGCAGACCCCCAAAATAAAGGGGAGAAGATTTTGCACACTTTGGATATTCACAGGCAGTTGCGTTATTATTTGAGCAGAACTAAAGGGTTCAGACAGTCTCAGCAGTTGTTTGTTTCTTTGCCTTGGGTTCTCAGGGAAAACCTGTTTCAAAACAATTTCTAAGTGGATTGGGTTTTGTATTGCTTTTGTTATTCCCATCATGGTAAGGAGATTCCGGCTGGAATCAGGCCTCATTCCACTAGGGCTACTGCCACTTCTACAGCCTTTTTAAGGGGGGTAGCTACTAAGGATATTTTGGAAGCGGCTTCTTGGAGTTCAGTGCATACTTTTTCTAAACATTGCCACCTTCCTCTTTATTCTAAATCTAGGGCTGGATTTGCCACTGCAATATTACAGGGCATTTTGGCAGCTCCTAATGCTTTATGATTTTGCCAACCTCCCTTTACCTCTGCTTTGGGATTCTACCCATATGTAAGGACTGCAGCAATGTGAGATGAAGAACATAGTACAGTTTTGTACCTACCATAAATGTAGATGTTAGAAGATCCACATTGCTGCAGTCCAATTTACCCTCTCTCGTTCCCCTCTGCAGTTTGGAATGGTTGTATGGTTTGGGTGGTAGTTGTTGTTTGTACATGTTTTTTTTTTTTGGGAAGTATTCTGTTTTTGGCTGTGGCCTTTCTTTTTAGGGCCTTCTGACATCTGGGGCAAGAAAAGACTGAGGATATGACGTCGGTCATGCGCTTTTATACCCTGACGCTCTGATGTCAGATCTGAGCGCCCATGACCGACGTCAGTCTAATACTTTGGTATTCGGGCCGACCGAGGACAGCGGACTACCCCATATGTAAGGACTGCAGCAATGTGGATCTTCGAACATCTACATTTATGGTAGGTACAAAACTGTACTTTTTCTTTAGCATGTTTTTTAAAGTTGAGGGCTCTGGAAAGATAACTGCCTTATCAGACTTCCTGTGATCTTTTACTTGTATTTTTATTTCTTTTTGGATGTATAAAATGTGATGTTCCTCGTGTTACACTGCTGCAGTCATTACACTTGGGTTATCCTGCCGTCAGGCGGTTCCCCAGTCGGCCCGAGTTCCAAAGTCTTGGTCCGGTGTCTGTTGCTGTCACCTCCTCCCTGACGTCAGTGCGACAGGGGTATATAAGATGCAGCCGATGCCATTTTCTTCAGTCTTTCTTGCCGCGTGGTGCCCGAAGCAAAAGCAGTTTGCAAGTGCCAGTCGGCAGTCTCCTGAGATTTTCATTCCGAATCCAGAACCAAAGTCTTCTACAAAGCTAAATACCCCGTTGGGGAAACTTTTTCTTGCCTCAGACCGATGTCCGTAAAAGTTAATAACTATTTCTTGTGGGAAGCAAATACCTCCTAAGGATTTCCATTCCTATTTATCCCATGCCTAGGCCCAGACCACAACGTCACTGGTTGTCTGTTTTGTGCTAAGTTTAACAAGCGCACTACTAAACGTCTGTTTGATTTTGCCCGAAATTATTTTGGTAGAAAATTCAATTATACCATGCCGCCGGAACTTCCGACTGGAATACACACAAAGCGCAAAGACAAGGATAGGCATCAGAGGCCTAAAACTGATGGCGAAGCCTTTTCTAGGCCAGTCGCTGGTTCTCCGGTTTTCAGCGAGGCGCCTTCGCAGCCCCTGACTACCTCTTCTGTAGAACCACAGGCCGCCTCTGACTCCCACGTGGAGATGGCTGGGCCTTCGGATGCACAAGTTATTCAGCCTACCGAGACTATCCTTTCAGAGTGATCTGGAGTAGCTGAGCAACCCACAGCTTCAGAGGGTGTCTTCAGACGTACTCAGCTAAGCATTAAACCCTCAGCTAAGTCTAAGCCTCCTTTAAAATCAAAGAAACAAATACAGCTTTCTCCAGGACAGACCTCCATGCCTAAGAAACAAATGCCCAAAATGGCCGAAGACCTAATCACTCTGATCAGGGGATCCCATCCCCCTCCTGATAAAAGGCCTAGACAGGATGCAGACTGACTCATCCAACCAGGTGTCCATCTCTTCTGATTCATCCTCAGACCTAGGATACTCTTTACCCCCCTTATTAGGATTCTGATGCTGAGGAATCAATTCCATCAGCCTCACCACCTGAGGGACTACTTTTTTGGGGAAACCCTACATACCATGAGGGAGCATTTCCACTGGGAAGGCCAGGATTACTCAGAATCCAAGAAAAGGCTCAGAGACTTCCTTTTATTACCTCAACATAGACCCCTTGCTATTCCGCCAGTGTTAGATATTGTGGATGATGTGTATACTGAATCCAGCTTAAATCCTGATTCCTTACCTCCAGCCCCTGTTAAACCTGACATATACTACAGAGTTCCGGACTCTCATAAATTTCTGTATAAAAGCCCTGTAGCTGACCTTGAAACTATTTCTCAAGGACCCAAAGGAGTTAAGGCCTCATCAGCCAAAAATCCAGTTCCCTCTGATAGAGATTCCAGAGCATTAGACAGATGGGGAAAGAAAGTACATATGTCTGCAACTTTAGCAATGAGAGCCTTAAATTGCCAGTTTCACATGTTAAAATATCAGCAATTTTTACTGTCTCAATTAAAACAGAAAATGCTTCCAGAATCAGATCCTCCTAATTTTAAAGAAATGCAGGATTTATTGCATGCAGCTGAACAAGTGGGAAAGCATACTTTGCAATGTGGTTTTGATTCTCTAGAGGCGTCCTGCAGAGCAGCAGTTACAGGCTCTGTCATTAGAAGACATGCTTGGTTAAAAGAACATACGTTACCAGATCATGTTAAAGCAAAATTATTGGATGGACCTTTGCAGCAGGATGTGTTATTTGGAGTTGAGGCAGAAGAGGTATTAAAGAAAATGGAGGATAAGGCAAAATCTATGCAAACTGTGAGGGATTTCTTACAGGTTCAGCCTCCTAGATTTAGCAGAAACTGGCCAACTAAGAATTGGTCCTTTCCAATTACAGATAGACCTCAAAGGGGAAGATACAGATGTCCAAGAGGTAGAGGTCACACACAAGGTCCTCATAGGCCTCGACAATGGGTGATACTTCCTCTGATGAAGCTACAGTTTCCTGTGGCGAAAACGCTTGTTGTTTACAAGAATAAAAGTGCGTTAAGGACTTTTTTCTGTGGTGTTTTCTGTGCTGGCAAGGACCTTGTTTTGTAATTCTTAAGGTTAAAAGGAATGCCAAATCTGCCACCAAATCAATGGGCAGAGGCTCAAAAACAAATTACAGCACTCATGGATATGAGAGGTATTCAAAAGGTACCATTACGGGAGCAAGGATAAAGGATTTTACTCTAGACTTTCTGGTACCCAGAAAGGACAAAGCCTGGAGGCCCATTCTGGATCTTTCATCTCTAAACACTTACCTGGATGTTCCGAAATTCAAAATGTTAAATTCAACAGCTTCTTCCCATGCTGGGCAAGAAAGCTTGGCTCGTGCCTTTGGACCTCAAGGAGGCATACCTGCATGTCCCTATCAGACAAAACTGCAGAAGAGACCTCAGATTCATAGCTGGTTCAATGCACTACCAATTCTCTGCACTGCCCTTTGGCTTATCTACTGCGCCCAGGGTCTTCACAAAGTGCCTGGCACCAGTAATTTCATTTTGCAAATGGAAAGGAATTCAAATTTATCCGTACCTAGATGACTGCCTGATTCAAGCAAAGAGCAAGGACACTCTTCTAAAGCATCTGGAGTTTGTAAAAAAAAAAAAGTGAAGTTGCCTGGGGTACATAGTAAACGAAAAGAAATCAAAACTAGTGCCCTCACAAGAGATTATATTCCTGGGTGTCAGCTTGAGCACAACGGCCCAGATGGCTTATCTCACGCCCGACAAGGACAACTGACTCAATACTTTCAATTGATGGCAACAAAGACCCAACTCCCTGCAAGAAAAATTCTGCAGACCTTGGGTTACATGGCATCCTGCATACTACTAATTCCATATGCCAAACTGCATATGAAGAAACTACAATGGTACCTAAATGTATGGTCTCAACACTGTTAGTTTGGAAACAGTTATACCACTAATCCCTTGCCTTCAACAGGAGTTTCAATGGTGGGCTCAAGCTTGTCACCTCAACAAGGGACAGCCTTTTACACAACCCACAGCCAGGCAAACACTGACAATAGATGCATCTAGTTACGCCTGGGGAGCACACATGGCAGGCAAATGTATTCAGGGCACATGGCACGCAGAACAAAGGCATCTTCACATCAATCAAAAAAGAGATGCTAGCTGTACAAAATGCCCTTATAGCTTTCAAGGACCTGCTGCATCCAGGACAACTGCTGATAGACAGACAACACCACAGTTATGTGATACATAAGCAAGGGGGCATTCACTCCTACCCCCTATGCAGACAAGCCATGACCTTGTGGAACACAGCTATAAACCTTCAGGTTCATCTGCAAGCACAATTCCTGCCAGGAGAGAAAAACACACTGGCAGATGACTTAAACAGAAACATCCTGGATCCCCACGAATGGGAATTGAATCCACAAATATTCAGAATGATAACACATAAATAGTGGAGCCTGGGCATAGATCTGTTTGCATCCCCAATAAACTGCCAGCTACAAAAATTCTGCACAAGGAGTTACCATCCACAAGCATGGAAAGTGGATGCCTTCTCATTCAGCTGGGAGAACCTACAAGTATACGCTTTCCCACCACTATCTCTCCTGCCAAAGGTACTCATAAAAGCCAGGCAAGAAGAGCCAAAGATGATCCTGATTGCACCACACTGGCCACACCCGCACTGGTACCCAATCTTAAGGAGCTTAGCACAAGAATCACCCTGTATTTTCCCTCAAATCCCACATCTGATGACTCAGCACAACAATCAAATACTACACAGCCAGCTAAAGACCTTAAACCTAGCTGCATGGGAAGATTCCTTAGTCAAGCAAGCAATGCCTCTCTCCAAAGCTGTTATGGATGTCATTCTGGAGGCCAGAAGGCCTAGTACCAGGAAAGCCTATTCGGATAAATGGAAGAGATTCTGTGCCTGGAACCAAGCTCACAGCCTTGACCATCTTGTCCCAAACATTCCTCCGATTCTACAATACTTAACTGAGATCCACGCCTCTGCCATCTCTGCTTATTACAACACGGATCCACCAATTTTCTCTAATCCTCTGTTAAAACAGTACTTCAGAGGGGCTAAAAACATAAGACTGCCCCACCTAGTCCAACTTGAGACCTCAACTTTGTTTTGGAAAAACTAACTTTACCTCCTTTTGAGCCAGCTAACACAGCAGAATTGAAATATATCTCTTGGAAAACTGCTCTGCTCCTGGCAATAACATCAGCATGAAGAGTTTCAGAATTACAGGCACTAATGGCAGTAGAACCTTTCCTCATTTTCCACCAGGACAAGGGTGTCTTTAAGAACTAACCCTACGTTTATGCCAAAGGTGGTATCCAGTGTGGCTCTAAACCAAACTATTCACCTGCCAACTTTTTATCCTAAACCACAGAATAAAGGGGAGAGACTACTGCACTCTTTGGACATTCACAGGTAGTTACGCTTCTACTTTGACAAAACCAAAGCTTTCAGAAAATCTGAGCAATTATTGGTAGCATATGCTGCAGGAGCACAGGGAAAAGCTATTTCAAAACAGACTATTTCAAAATGGATAGGATATTGTATACGTTTCTGCTACACATACCATGGAAAACCAGTACCTAGCAGCATTAGATCTCACTCCACCAGGGCAGCAGCCACTTCAACTGCCTATCTCAGGGGAGTACCTACCAAGGATATTTTGGAAGCAGCAACTTGGTGTTCTGTACATACCTTCACCAAGCATTACCATCTGCCTCTATACTCTAAATCCAGAGCTGGCTTCACCACTGCAGTGCTGCAGGGCCTTATAGCCACCCTTAATGCCTTATAGAACCAGCCACCCTACCTCAGCTTTGGGATTCTACCCAAGTGTAATGACTGCAGCAGAGTAACACTATGAACATAGTACAGTTTTGTACCTACCATAAATGTAGATGTTAGAGTGTATACACTGCTGCAGTCCAGGTTACCCTCCCTCCTTCTCCTCTTACTGGCTGGTACGTACCTAAGTCTTCTACCCTTACTACCTATGGGGAATATTTGCTGGTAGCTGTAAGTTGTTTTTTGCTTTACTTATGTATGTTTTATTAGCAATTGTAATTGCCTACCTATATAGAGGCACCTGACATCTGGGGCAAGAAAGACTGAAGAAAATGGCGTCGGCTGCATCTTGTATACCCCTGTCGCACTGACGCCAGGGAGGATGCGACAGCAACCGACACCAGACCAAGACTTTGGAACTCAGGCCGACTGGGGAACCGCCTGACGGCGGGATAACCCAAGTGTAATGACTGCAGCAGTGTATACACTCTAACATCTACATTTATGGTAGGTACAAAACTGTACTTTTTATTACATGTTTAGTAACTGATACTCCTTTGCAAGGTTTTAATTAATATTTATTTTTTGTATGGGTTATTGTATACCATTGGACTTGCCTTTATTAGGAGGGCTGACTGGATGTTTTTTCTTGCATACTGTGCAGGGATGATGTAAAAAACTTAATTTTTTTTTTAGATTGGGTATAAAGCTTCTGCAGGACTAATTGGTTTAATTGTTTTGCATGAGGTGTTGATTGGGGTTGGGTTTATGTACTGTGTGCCTCCTGTGCTGTCTTTCATCTCGATAAAGTCTCTGAACTGACAGAGACGAAAGTGCTTGCTGATGTTCTTTGTCTTTCACTGTTGCAGTCCTCGCATATGGGTTATCTGGCTCTCGGTAGCCCTCAGTCGGCCCAAATATCAGAGTCTTTGGTATATGACGGCTGCCGCCGGTTGTAAAACTGATGTCAGTACATCAGGTATAAAAGGAGGCAGCTGACGCCATTTCCTCAGTCTTTCTTGCCGCAGAGCCCGATGCAGATGCAATTCGCACTATTGCCGGTCAGCAGTTTACCTTCGTTTCGCTTTCCGACTAACAAGTTGGACACCTTCAGATAAGTACCCCGTTGGGGATCCTCTCTTCTTGCTTTAATGAATGTCAGATAAAGTTAACTATCTTGCCTGTGGAAAAAAGATTCCTCACTGTGATTTCATTCCTATTGTATAACTTGTTTGGGCATTGAGCACAATGTCCCTAATTGCGATTTCTGTGCTTCCTTTAACCAGAGTACCATACGCCGTAGAGCTAAGATTTTGTATAAGCTTTTTGGAGTCCGAACAAAGTTCGTCGGTATGGCATATTCCAGTCTCCCGACTTTGGATCTTCCTAGGAAATGCAGAGACAAGGACCGTGACAGGCCTAGCGTTAAATCTGCTGATAACGCACCAGTGAAATTGGTCGTCGGCACAGCGGTAGTCATTGAGGTGCTTTCGTAGCCCCTGCAGTCCGCAGATTTTCAGCTGCAAGCCTCTGCCGAGACCTTTACGGAGTCCTCCATGTCACAGGCTGCTATTTCGTCTTTAGACCCTCCGTCTGTCGCCACCTCAGATGGGTTCAGAGCCGCTTTGCAGGCACCAGCTTCTGACATCTTTTTGGCATGAGACCAGAACCAGACCAGACTACCTTAGCTCAGACTTCTGCAGTTGCTAGGCCTCGAGTCCCTCCAGAGTGCTAGTAAATCTTCCAACCACAAACCTGCTCACAAGCAGGCGTCTGCCTCCTCTCCTGTATCTCAGTCCCAGTTGGTAAAGATGGCTGGTGATGATCTTTCCCTGATTAGGGGCTCTCACCCCCCCCCCCCCTTCAAAGAGGGCTAGGGAATCCTCTTCTGATGTTTTGTCACTCAGATTCTGAGATTTCCAGTATGTCTGCTGGTGAAGGAAATTCTCAACTTTTTTTCTGGCTTTGAGGATTCTGATGCTGAGGGCTCTATCCCTTCTGCCTCCCCTCCTGAAGATTTTTCCTTTGGTGATGCTTTGAATACTCTTAAGGAGCTTTTTAAATGGGAATGTCAGGCTTTTCCACAGTCTAAGAAAAGAACTGGGGAATTTTTAGATTTGCCTCAGCATAAGCCTCTGGCTATACCTCCAGTTTTGGAAGTTGTGGATGATGTTTTCATGGAAAATTCTTTAACTCTTAATTCTGTCCCTCCTGCCCCCAGATAATGGAATAGATATTGGAGTTCCTGAATCTCCTCAATTCCTTTTTAGCAACCCTACTGCTGATCCAGAATTTATTTCTCAAGGTCCCAAGAGTGTTGAGGCTACTATTGCTAGAAACTCTTTGCCGTCTGATAAGGAATCTAGGGCCTTGGACAGGTGGGGTAAAACAAGTCTATACTTCTGCAACTCTTGCCATTTGATCCATGAATTGTCTTTTTCACACGCTTAACTATCAGCAGCATACGTTGGAGGCAGTTAAGGCTAAACTTGGAGATATTCCTTCCATGATGGAAAACAAAGGTTTACAAGACTTACTGAATTCTGTCACTTTAGTTAATAAGCCTTCACTTCATTGTGGTTTTGACACTTTGGAGGCTTTCTGCAGAGCAGCAGCCACTGATTCCATAATTAGAAGCATGCTTGGCTCAGGGAGCAGCCTCTTTCTGAACCAGTTAAGTCTAAATTGCTGGATGTTCCTTTGCACAAGGACAATCTTTTTGGTAATAAGGCTGAGGAGGTACTGAAAAAGTTGGAGGATAAGGCAAAATCTTTGCAAGCTGTAAAAGATTTCCTTCAGGTTCAGCCTCCTTGGTTTAGTAGGCATTATCCTTCCAAGAATTGGTCTTTCCCTGATCTTGACAAGCAGGGTCGCTCTAGGCCGAGGGGTTTAAGATCTTCCAGAGGGCAGGCTTCTGTCCCTCAAAGGGCTAAACAATGGCATTCTTCTGCTAAATCGGAGAGTTCTAAGCCAGCTTCCCAAAGCAAGCATTCTCAATGACTCTGGCCTTCTTGTACCTACCTCTGCGGACCCTGAGTTTCCTTTGTGGGGAAGGTTAGCCAGGTTCGCAGAGGTATGGTCTATCATCACAGATGACAAATGTGTGCTCAGTATAGTAAACCGAGATTACAAGTTTTACTTTCACACCTTCCCTGTTTTACAAGGGTACCCAGACATACCCAAAACTCTCAAGGCAGAGGTAGAAACTCAAATTTCTTCTCTGACTATGGGGGCTATAGAGCCAGTTCCTGCAAATCAGGCAGGCCTAGGTTTTTATTCAACGCTTTTTCTGGTACCCAAGAAAGGGGGCACCTGGCGTCATATTCTGGATCTGTCCATTCTAAACACTTTTCTGGTGATACCCAAATTCAAGATGCTCACGCTTCAATAATTACGAGTGCTGGGCAAGGATTCATGGCTGGTAACTTTGGATCTCAAGGAGGCTTATCTGCACATCCCAGTAAGGGAAAGTTGCAGGCAGTTCCTTCGCTTCAGCGCTGGGGAGCAACACTTTCAATTCTCTGCATTTCCCTTTGGCTTATCTACTGCTCCCAGAGTTTTTACAAAGTGCCTGGCTCCAGCCATTGCTTTTTGCAGGCAGAGAAACATTAAAATGTATCTTTACCTGGACGACTGTCTCATTCAAGCAAACTCCCCAGAACAATTCGAAAAGGATTTGGATTTCGTGAAGAACATTCTCACCTCTTTGGGTTACACTCTCAACAAAAATAAGTCAAAGTTGGTTCCTTCAAGGGAGATTGTTTTCCTGGGCACGAGTCTGATTACAGCCACCCAGATAGTATTCCTCCCTCAAAAGAAGCTCTTTCTGCTTACTTCATGAACTTGGCAAGCATGACCCAGCTCTTTGCAAGGCAATTCCTGCAAGCACTGGGGTTCATGGCTTCATGTGTGTTTATCCCATATGCAAGGCTGCATATGAGAACTTCAATGGTACCTCAAGAATCTTTGGTGTCAGCACACACAGGACTTAAACTTGATTCTTCCGCTGATTCCCTGTCTGCAAATTGAGTTTCTCTGGTGGACGACAGCCTGTTCTCAGAACAAGGGTCTGCCTTTCTGCCCACCACCTGCCAGCAAGTCTCACCACAGACGCCTCAGATGTTACATGGGGGGCTCATCTGGAGGGCAGGGGCATACAGGGGACTTGGAGCACCCAACAGATTCATCTGCACATTAACTTAAAATTGATGGCAGTGTAGCAGGCCTTGCTGGCTTTCAAGGACCTACTCTACCCTGGGACTCTGCTAATCAGGGCAGACAATACCACAGTCATGTGGTACATCAACAAGCAAGGGGGGAATTACTCTTACCCCTTGTGCAGACAAAGCATGAGACTATGGTCCATAACCGCATCTATGGGCTTAAATCTAATAGCCCACTATCTTCCAGGTAGGCTAAACTCCTTGGTGGATCATTTGAGCAGACATGTTCTGGATCCTCACGAGTGGCAACTGAACAGGGACATTTTCCATCGCATCACTCATCATTGGGGTACCCCACAAGTGGATCTTTTCTCCTCTCACACCAATCATCTCCTTCCAACCTTCTGCACCAGGGAGTTTCACAACAAAGCTTGGAGGGTGGATGTGTTATCCTTCCCATGGACACATCTCTCAGTTTATGCATTCCCTCCTCTGCTTTTTCATCCCTTATCTTTAGCAGCACTCTGGGAAGAAGAGGCAAAGGCTATTCTGATAGCTCCAGATTGGCCCAGGCAGCATTGATATCCCCTCCTTCACAGCCTTTCCCAGGCTCCGCCTTGGCAGCTTCCCCTGGTATCAGATCTGTTGGGTCAGGGAGGGGGGAAAAGTTCCTTCATCCTCATCTTCAAACTCTGCATTTAACTGCCTGGCTAATACCTTAAATCATTCCCAACAGGTGGTTGAAGTTCTTCATGAGGGCAGGAGGGCCTAGCACAAGAAAATCCTATGCAGATAAATGGAAGAGATTTTGCTCTTGGATGCTAGCTAAAGGAGAAAACTCTTCTCATTCTTCTCTCACTCATTCTTGGCTACCTAGCAGGATTGCTTAATGGTGGGCTTTCCTTTTCTTTAATCAAAATTCACGCTTAAGCAATTTCGGCTCATTGTTCTTTTGAGCAACCCATTTTTTTCTCACCAGTTGACTTGATGAAATAGTTCCTGAGGGGGAGCTAGTAATCTTAGACCTCCCAGAAGAGTTCCTACTCCTGCTTGGGATCTTAATTTTGTCCTGGAAAAACTTACTCTGCTTCCCTTTGAACCAGCTGCCTCTGCAGATTTGAAGTTTCTATCCTTGACTGCTTTCCTGTTAGCTATTACTTCAGCTAGAATGGTATCTGAGCTGCAAGCCTTAATGGCAGTAGAACCTTTCATTATTTTTCACTCAGATAGAGTTTCTCTGAGAACCAATCCCTCCTTTTATGCCTAAGGTAGTTTCCAGTTTAACTCTTAACCAGTCTATTCACCTGCCTACATTTTTCAACGGTCCCCAAAATAAAGGGAAAGAATTCTGCACTCTCTCTTGATGTGCCTAGACAGCTGATATTTTACTTAGGACTAAATCCTTTTGAAAATCTGAACAGTTATTGGTCAGTTTTGCTCCTGGGGCTCAGGGTAAAGCTATTTCAAAACAAACCATCTCCAAATGGATTGCTCATTGTATTCACTTTTGTTACTTGCAGCATGGAAAGGTTCCCCCTCAGGGTATTGGGACCCTTTCTACTAGAGCAGCCTCTACCTCTGCAGCCTTTCTGAGAGGTGTGCCTACTAAGGACATTCTGGAAGCAATTACTTGGTCTTCTGTCCATACTTTCACAAAGCATTGCAATCTACCTTTATTTTCTAAATCCAGGGCTGGTTTTGCCTCTGCTGTTTTGCAAGGGCCTCCTTACCAACCCTTAATCTGTGATCCCCCCCCCTTTTTCTTACTGGGCTTTGAGAATCAACCCGTATGCGAGGACTGCAACAGCGAAACACAAAGAACATAGTAAAGTTGTGTACACTTACTATAAATGTAGATGGTTGAGTGTAATCACTGCTGCAGTCCTGGTTTCCCACCCTCCATTTCCCCTTTTCCAAAGGCACAGACTGTTTTTTTTTTTTTTTTATGACGTGTCCAGGATGCTACCATTCCTGGATTAGCCTTCTTTTGTGGGCTCCTGACAGTTGAGACAAGAAAAACTGAGAAAATAGCATTGGCTGCCTCCGTTTATGCCTGACGTACTGACATCAGTTTTACAACTGGTGGCAGCCGACGTCATACTAAAGACTCTGTTATTCGGGCCGACTGAGTGCTTCCGGGAGCGGGATAACCCATATGCGAGGACTGCAACAGTGAAGACACTCTAACATCTACATTTATGGTAAGCGTACACAACTGTACTTTATAGCTGAATAAAGTGTTTCTGGTGTTCAACCAGTCTCTAACCTTTTAGTGACTGTATATTGGATTGTGCCTTGGATTACACCACTGTGATTAGCTTTTCCCTGCCGGCTCCTGGATTTGGGGCTTACTTTTGGCATTTAGTTTTTGTGCTTTTGACTTGGTTTGTGTGTGTGTGTGTGTGTGTGTGTGTGTGTGTGTGTGTGTGTGTGTGTGTGTGTGTGTGTGTGTGGTTCCTCTTTTTCTGTGATAAATTTGTGTGTGCCCGTTTGAGTGCATGTGTGTGTGGGTGTATTCTTGACCTTCCCTTTTCTTCATGGCTGAGAAGCAGGATAAGCCAGCGGGCTTTAAGAAATACACAGTGCGGTCCCAAAATTCCCTTCAGTGACTTGCACTCCCTGTTTGGGTACTGTCTGGGGCCCCTTCATCTGCAGGAAGACTTCTGTATTTGCCATTCCTTCAACCACAGGGCCTTGGTTGAAAGGAAGAATAAACTTATTTTGAGGAGCATGTTACTAACTGCATTTGAAGAGGCCATTTCTGGTAGTGATCCTAAATCTGTGACAACATCTAAATGAAAGTCGGATCATTCGAGCCCTGCTTTTTCCTCCAGAAGTGGTGGCAGAGGAAAAGAGGCCTTCCTCAGCTCCTATAGGTCCTTTGAAGCTGAGATGCAAGACTTCGAAACCTCCTTAATCTACTGATTCAGTGGCTGTGTCAGGACCTTCAGTGCCGAGCATCTCTATTGGTCCTGCTTCTTTGTCTCCAAGTCTATCGTGTAATGATCGGATCCATTGACATCAGATCTCACCACCAGTCCCTTTAAACAGATTGCGACTCTTCCAGGGACTCTACTTCCCGACTGTAGAACCTGCGCCTTCAAGGGTACCGTCCCCCTTTTTGAGCAGGTCCAAATCTGTCAGAGTTCTCTTCCTGTTCAACCAGGAGCCTTACAGAAGAAGACATGGAATAAATGGTATAGAAAATCTTGTGGGCACAGGACATCACTAAGTCCCCATTGGCCTTGACCCATATTGTCCAAGGTCTACCCAAGCCATCCATTTTCCCTCTAACTTCAGGGCAAGCTTTGGAGTCATTAGATCCAGTATGCCCATTGTCTTTCAGCTCTGATCCGAAGATGACCTTTTCCTCTGATCAGACCTTTGCTTGGAGCTCTTTGGTCTTTTTGGAGCCAGAGAGCTCCCAGAACCATAACAAACCTTGCAGACCACGAGTGTGCTAGACTCCCAGACCTTCGGAGCAGTCGAGGTGCCTCGGGGCTTTCACGCAGGTGAGCTCGGCTCCAGCTTCTGCCCTGGGTGAGCTGTCTTCTGGACTGGAGAGTACCCCATCCTGCAGGCATGGCTTGTCGAAGCTAGAGTTCATCTCCACTCAGGAGTGGTGATTTTGGGGCAGTGGAGAGGGCTGTAGCTGCCACTGCATCTAGAAAGTCACCTCCCCCATCGGATCCTTAATCCCATCAATGTCCTTTGTGCATTTCTGACCAGGGCATTCCACAGGGACAATGGGACCTTGGGTGAAACTATACCCATCGGGTTACCCCTGCCGCTTCTGATACCTTCCCCCGAGTATCCCACTGAGCAGGGTCCCTTGGAAGAGGCCTTACAAGTGGAAGCATTTGGACTCCACGGAGGAGTCTGCCACAGAGGACACCGACCTCGAGGGAGAAGGATTCCCATGGTTACCTCCTGGGGATATTTCCTTCAGGGAAATGCTAGCAATTTTAAAACAGAGAGGTGTCTGACAGTCCAGTAATACTTCACCTGAGCAGTTGGTGTACCTGGTGGACTTTGGTTCCCGACCATCTACCTTCTGGGTCACTCCGCCCACTGATGAGCTCATAGGATTGATTTCTCCGCAGGTGTGGGAGAGCCCAGAGTCCATCAGACCTATTCCCTGGAGACCAAACAAATTACTGCTCCAGCTGACAAGACTTTGTGGATGAAAGGGGTTGCAGTAGATCCCATTGGTCATGGTGGCGGCAACCAAAAAGGCACTATCAGAGGAGAGTTTTACTATTCATCCTCCTAATAAGGATTCCAGGATGATGGATAGATGCAGGAAGTGAATCTTTTCTTTAGCAACTTTTGCCTTACAATTGCTGAACTACCTTTCCCATTTCACCAAGTTGCAAAGGGATCTGATCAAGGAACTATCAGATACCCTTGAAGGAGCAGTAGTTGAGGGAGCATGAGAAAAAGCATCTTCCCAGTTAGCGACCCTACACTTTGTAGCTAACTCTTCCAAGAGGCACATCACTCATGCAGCCAAAGGAGCAACAGGTTCTAACATATCTATGAGGAGGCATGCTTGGATTCGCCTGTGCGATTTTGTGGAACATTTTAAGTCTTTGTTTGCCGACGCTTCTTTTGAAGGCACATCCTTTTTTGGTCCCAAGGTCAAATGTATGTTATCCAGGTGTGAAAAAGAGAAGACCATCTCTGCCATGGGCATATCTTTTTTCTGCCCCTCAGAGACCTTACCCTAAGGGTCAGAGAGGTGGCGGTAAAATGTAGTTCAGGAAATCTCAAGGGTCTTGGGACACACATGGAGAGTTTTTCCCCCAGAGGCAGAGGGGGGGAACATAATGGAAGATGTCACTCATGGCAGAAGAGGCCCACAGAATCAAGGGTCCAGAGAATCTTCCTTCGGGGAAACACTTCCAGCGCTCCTGAAAGGAGACCCGATTGCCCACCTCTGGAGGCAATCTGGGTTCAACTATCCCTGCACTGGAGAGCCTGGGAAAAAGTAACCACTAGCATGTTGGTGCAGAGGATAATATCCAGAGGGTTACCAAATTCCCTTCTCTCACCAAAATCCCCCCCCCCCCCCGATACAAAAAAATCCCAGACGTTCCACCCAGTCAAAGGGATCAAGCAGTCATTCAAAATCAAGAAGTGCTGGAAAAAGTCATCCAAAGGTCCTCAAGACCAGAGAGAATTTGGAACTTACCCAAGGTTTTTTTTTAGGTTCATAGGTAGGTACTAGGCTATCTGCCCGAAGGCATTTATAAGCCTAGCCAGACTGTGTTGGCTTTCGCCACCCCCTTAGATTAGTTCCCTGTGCCTCTCTCCAGCAGAGCCTCTGAAGGTGTTGCCCGGGGTAAACTTTGTTTTCCATCCACTCGTCAAGGTTTCTCTTGGAGTGTTGGTGAGGAGCTCTGCCTAACCTAGATTGGAATCTTGTTCCAAAGCATGGGAAGTCTCTGGGACAGGAATCTATCCCTCATAGTTCCAAGGAAAATAGAGGACTGAAGGCCAATTATAGATCTCAGCAGATTAAACAAGTCTATTTGATGCTGGAAGTTCTGAGTAGTCATGGTTCAGTCCACACCTCCTTTCCTAGAACTGGATGATTGTATGTGCTCCATAGACCTTTAGGATGCGTGCTACCATATAAAAATAGACAGATGATCCAGAAGGCATCTACACTTCTGGCTGGGAGCCAGTCATTACCAGTTCAGAGCGCTGCCTTTTCATCTCACTGCTACCTCCAGAGTGTTTACCAAATGCATGGCAGTTGTTGCGGCTCACCTGAAATGACAAGGATTCCGGGTGTTTCCTTACTTAGACGACTGTCTCGTATCCGCCCTGACCAGGCATCTGCTTATCGATGCAAGAGAGACTGATGTTCATGTTTCTCTGTTGCAGTCATTACATTTGGGTAATCTGCCGGCAGGTTACCCTCAGTTGGCCTGATCAACAAAGTCTTGGGTCCTGCATCGGTTGCTGTCCCTTCTTCCATGACGTCAGGTCGTCAGGGGTATAAAACATGCAGCAGACGCTATTACCTCAGTCTTTCTTGCTGTGCGGTGCCCGAAGAAGAAGCAGTTTGGAAGTGCCAGTCGGCAGACACCTGAAATTTTCATTTTCGAGTTTCAGAACCGAAGTCTTCAACTAAAAGCTAAGTACCCCGTTGGGGAAACTTTTTCTTGCTCCTTACCGATGTCAGTAAAAGTTGATTGCATTACTTGTGGGAAGCAAATACCGCATAAGGATTTTCATTTGTACTGTATTCCTTGCCTAGGCCCTGATCGTATGTACCTTGTCTGTTTTGTGCTAGATTTAATCAGCGCACTATTAAACGTCTGTATATTTTTGATTCTAAATATTTTGGCTCACTAACTATCCAGAAATGACATCGGCTAGCAATCAGACTACCGGAATACCTAAAAAACGTAAAGAAAAAGAGACAGGCCTTAGGTCCCAAACTGTCGATGCTTCTAAGCCAGTCACTAGTTCGCCGATACTCAGTGAGGCGCTTTCGCAGCCCCTGATGCCTGCTACTTTTGATTCGCAGGCCTCTACTGAGACCCATTCTGAGTCCGGTATGCTGCAAGATGCTTTAAGTATTGAACCCGGGATGACTCTACCTTAGATGGGTCCAGAGCTGCTGTGCAGGCACCGGCTTCTGAGGGTGTTTTCAGGCCTAAAGATATGTATATTAAACAGACGCCATCTTCAAAACTAAGGCCAAAATCTTCTATGTCTAATAAACTGACGCTTGGGCCACGTGTGCAGGCCCCTATGCCTAAAAGGCAAATGATCAAAATGGCTGAAGATGTTAGTGTTTCACTGTTGCAGTCATTACACTTGGGTTATCCTGCTGGCAGGCTACCCGCAGTTGGCCTGAATTCCAAAGTCCTGGTCCGGCGTAGATTGCTGTCGCCTCTTCCCTGACGTCAGTGCGCCAGGGGTATATAAGATGCAGCTGACGCCATTTTCTTCAGTCTTTCTTACCGCACGGTGCCCGAAGCAAAAGCAGTTCGCAAGTGCTGGTCGGCCGACTCCTGAGATTTTCGAAATTGAATTTCAGATCCAAAGTCTTCAATAAAGCTAAGTACCCCATTGCGGAAACTTTTTCTTGCTCCAGACTGATGTCAGTAAAAGTTAACAATTGTATTTCTTGTGGGAAGCAAATACCTCATAAGGATTTTCATTCTTACTGTATTCCTTGCCTAGGCCCTTATCACGACGTTGCTAGTTGTCTGTTTTGTGCTAAATTTAACCAACGCACTATTAAGCGTCGGTACGATTTTGCTTTCCATTACTTTGGCCAAAGGTTTAACTATATAATGCCATCAGAGCAGCCGATGACCGGAGTTCATAAAAAGCGGAAGGAAAAAGAAAAGGACAGGTATCCGAGGTCCAAAACAGACTAAGCCTCTTCTGGGCCAGTCGCCGGTTCTCAGTGAGGCGCTTTTGCAGCCCCTGACACCCGCTACCTCAGAGCCACAGGCTGCCTTCGACTCCCACGTGGAGACAACTAGGCCTCTGGAAGCTAAAGGTATTGGGCCTACGGAAACTACTCCCTCAGATGGGTCCGGAGCCGCTGAGCAGGCATTGGCTTCTGAGGGTGTTTTCAGACCTGCACAGCTTTCTATCAAGACCACTTCAGCAACCAAGACAAAGTCTAAAACACCTTTAAAGACAAACAAGTACAGCATTCTCCTGGACAGTCATCCACGCCTCAGAAACAGATGCTTAAAATGGCCGAGGACCTAATTACTTTGATCAGGGGTTTCCATCCCCCTCCTGATAAAAGGCCTAGGCAAGACACTGACTGATTCCTCTGATCAGGTTTCTATTTCATTTGATTTCTGTTCAGAACAGGGATATTCTCTTCCTCCCTATGAGGACTTTGATTCTGAAGAATCTGTCCCTTCAGCCTCTCCTCCTGTGGACTATTCTTTTGGGGAAACCCTGCACACCATGAGGGAGCATTTCCACTGGGAGAGCCAAGATTATTCAGAATCCAAGAAAAGGCTCGGAGACTTTCTTTTATTGCCTCAACACAGACCTCTTGCTATTCCTCCTGTGCTAGACATTGTAGAAGATGTATTTTCTGAGTCCAGTCTGTCTGTCTCCTGATTCTTTATCCCCTGCACCAGTTAAGCCAGATAGGTACTACAGGGTTCCAGATTCATATAAATTTCTTTATAAAAACCCTGCTGCTTACCCAGAAACTATATCTCAGGGTCCCAAAGGGGTTAAAGCTTCCACTGCAAAAAACTCTGTTCCCTCTGATAGGGATTCTAGAGCACTGGACAGGTGGGGGAAAAAGTTTACACCTCTGCTACTTTAACTGTAAGGGCTTTAAACTGCCAGTTTCACATGCTTAAATGTCAGCAATACCTAATGTCTCTGCTAAAACAGAAAATGCTGACAAACTCTGAATGTCCTGAAAACAAGAAAATGCAGGATTTATTGAATGCAGCTGAACAAGTGGGAAAGCATACTTTGCATTGTGGTTTTGATTCACTAGAGGCTTCTTGCAGGGCTGCAGTTACAGGCTCTGTCATTCGAAGTCATGCTTGGTTAAAGGAACAGTCTGCCTGATCATGTTAAAGCAAAATTATTGGATGCTCCATTACAGCATGATACTTTGTTTGGTGTTAAGGCAGAAGAGGTGTTAAAGAAAATGGAGGGTAAAGCGAAATCAATGCAGACAGTAAAGGATTTCTTGCAGGTTCAGCCACCCAGATTTAGCAGGAACTGGCCTAAGAATTGGTCCTTTCCAGTATCAGACAGGCCACAAAGAGGCATATACAGATGCCCTAGAGGCAGATCTCAGCCCCAAGGCTCATATAGGCCTAAACAATGGGGGTGCTTCTACATCCAAAAGCAGAGAAGACAAATCACAACCATATAGAAAACAGTCCCAATGACTTCCCACTGCCAATGCCAAGCACTTGCCTTTTGGCAGCACCCTTAGGGGGAAAGCTAGCACTTTTCTCACAATTGGCACATGATCACCCAGGACAAATGGGTACTGAATATTGTCTCTCAGGGCTACAGGTTCCACTTTCACACCCTCCCAAAGGCAAAAGGTATGCCAGACCTGCCACACAATCAATGGGCAGAGGCACAAAAGCACATTTAATCTCTCATGGACATGAGGGCTATTCAAAGAGTACCATAGCAAGAGAAGGGGCAAGGATTTTACTCAAGACTTTTCTTGGTACCCAGAAAGGACAAAGCCTGGAGACCAATACTGGACCTGTCTATTCTAAATACTTTTCTGGACGTTTCAAAATGTTGACACTGCAAAAACTTCTGCCCATGCTGGGCAAGAAGGCTTGGCTCATAACTTTGGACCACACAGGCATACTTGCATGTCCCAATCAGACAATCTTGCAGAAGATACCTCAGAGTCATAGCTGGCTCAATGCATTACCAATTCTCTGCACCGCCCTTTGGCTTATCTACTGCGCCCAGGGTCTTCACAAAATGCCTGGCTCCAGTAATTGCATTTTGCAGACAGAAGAATTCAAATATATCCCTACTTGGACGAGTGCCTTCAAGCAGAGAGCAAGGACATTCTACTAAAGCATCTGGCGTTTGTAAAAAGATTACTAATTTGCCTAGGGTACACAGTAGACGAAAAGAAATCAAAACTAGTTCCCTCTCAAGAGATAATATTCCTGGGTGCAAGCTTTAATACAACTGCCCAAATCTCTTATCTCACGCCGGACAAACAAAGGCAACTGACTCATTACTTCCAAATGATGGCAACAAAAACACAGTTACCTGCAAGAAGAATTCTGCAGGCTTTGGGCTTCATGGCATCCTGCATTCTGCTAATTCCATATGCAAGACTGCATATGAGGAAGCTAAAATGGTATCTAAAAAGTGTTTGGACTCCACATTGCCACAGCCTGGAAACAATTACTCTCATTCCCTGCCTGCAACAGTAATTTCTGTGGTGGGCACTGGCCTGTCACCACAAGGGACAGCCATTCACTTTACCCACAGCCAGGCAGACACTAACAGATGCATCGGATTATGCTTTGGGGGGGCACACATGGCAGGGAAATGTATTCAGGGCATGTGGCCCGCACGCCAAATGCATCTTCATATCAATCAAAAAGAGATGCTAGCTGTACAGAATGCCCTGAGAGCCTTCATGGATCTACTCCATCCAGGACGACAACTGCTAAAGACGGATAATACTACAGTCATGTGGTACATAAACAAGCAAGGGGGCACACATTCCTACCCCCTCTGCAGGCAAGCCATGACTTTGTGGAACACAGCATTGACCTATCAAGTGCATCTGCAAGCACAATTCCTGCCAGGAAAGACAAATACTCTGGCAGACAAACTAAGCAGAAACCTCCTGGACCCTCATGAGTGGAAACTAGATCCACAAGTCATCAGCATGATAACAAGGAAATGGGGATGCCCAGACATAGATCTAGTTGCCTCCCCTCACAACTGCCAACTACAGAGAATTCTGCACAAGGGCTTGGACACAAGCATGGAAGGTGGATGCTCTATCATTCAACTGGAAAACCCTGACAGTTTATGCCTTTCCTCCACTGCCTCTCCTCCCCAAGGTACTCCTAAAGGTCAGACAAGAGAAGCCAAAAATGATTGCCCCTGACTGGCCACGCCAGCACTGGTACCCAATCCTGAAGAGCTCGTCTCAAGGCCCAGCCTGGACTTTACCTCAAATTCCTCATCTTCTGACCCAACAAAACAATCAGATCCTGCACAGCCAACTCAGAACCTTAAATCTGGCTGCATGGTGAATAATATAACCACTCAGAACACACCTCTCTCTAAAGCAGTTATGGATGTCATTTTGGAAGCCAGGAGGCCCAGCACCAGAAACTCTTATGCAGAAAAATGGAAGAGATTCTGTGCTTGGTATCAGGCACAAGGAATTGACCCAATTGTTCCAAATATTCCTCAGATTTTACAATACCTAACTGGGATACTGGACAAAGGCCTAGCCTTCTCACCAATTAAGATCCATGCCTCTGCCATTTCAGCTCATTACAATACGGAACCACCTATTTTTTCACATCCACTGCTAAGGCAGTACCTCAGAGGGGCCAAAAACATAAGACCCCCAAGGAGAGCACAGATACCCACATGGGACCTCAGTTTTGTCTTTGAAAAGCTCACACTGCCTCCTTTTGAGCCAGCCAATACAGCTGAGATAAAATTCTTATGGAAAACAGCTCCGCTCCTAGCAAGAAGAGTCTGAGTTACAGGCGTTAATGGCACTGGAACCTTTTATCATTTTCCATCCGGACAGGGTTTCTCTAAGGACAAACCCAACATTTATGCCAAAGGTAGTATCCAGTGTGGCTCTTAATCAAACCATTAATTTGCCTACTTTTTATCCAAATCCCCAGAATAAAGGGGAGAGACGTCTGCATTCTTTGGACATACACAGGCAGCTACGCTTCTACTTAGAAAGACTGAGCAACTTTTAGTGGCATATGCTGCAGGATCACAAGGAAAGGCCATCTCAAAGCAGACTTTTTCAAAATTGATAGGACACTGCATTAGTTTCTGCTATGCACAGCATGGCAAATCAGTGCCTAAGAGCATTAGGTCACATTCGACCAGGGCAGCAGCCACATCAGCAGCCTTTCTCAGAGAAGTACCAACCAAGGAAATTTTGGAGGCTGCAACTTGGAGTTCAGTGCACACTTTTACCAAGCACTACCACTTACCTCTTTACTCTAAAACCAGAGCAGGCTTTGCCACTAAAGTTCTACAGGGCCTCATAGCCACTCCTAATTCTATTTAGACCCAGCCACCCAACCTCAGCTTTGGGACTCAACCCAAGTGTAATGACTGCAACAGTGAAACACGATGAACATAGTACAGTTGTGTACCTACCATAAATGTAGATGTTCGAGTGTATTCACTGTTGCAGTCCAGGTTACCCACCCACCATCACCCTTTCTTTGCTGGGACTTATCTGTACTTCTCTATTCTATACAACCCATGTGGCGTATTTGCTTGTAGATGAAGGTATTGGTTATTTTAGTGCATGCTTTTTATAAGCAATGTTTTTAGCCTACCGTTTTGGGGGCACCTGACATCTGGGGCAAGAAAAACTGACGAAAATGGCGTCTGCTGCATCTTGTATACCCCTGGTGCACTGACTTCAGGGAAGAGGTGACAGCAACCGATGCCGGACCAGGACTTTGGAATTCGGGCCAACTGCGGGTAGCCTGCCAGCAGGATAACCCAAGTGTAATGACTGCAACAGTGAATACACTCTAACATCTACATTTATGGTAGGTACACAACTGTATGATTTAATTACCTTTATCAGGGGTAGCCAACCCTCTCCTGCTAAGAGGCCTAGGCAAGACATTGATTATGAATATTCTGGCCAGGATTCTATTTCAACAGGATTTACCTATACCTACTTATGAGGACTCTGATGCAGAAGATTCCATTCCTTTTGCTTCTCCCCCTGAGGATTTCTCTTTTGGAGAAACTTTACATACCTTAAAGGAGCATTGCCACTGGGAAAGTCAGAATTTCTCTGAATCTAAAAAGAGACTTGGGGATTTTCTTCTTCCTCAGCATAGGCCTTTGGCTATACCTCCTGTTCTAGATATTGTTTGTTTTTTTCAGAATCTAGTATAGCTCCTGATTCTCTGCCTCCGACTCCTAGTAAGCCAGACAGATACTACAGGGTTGCTGACTCACACAATTTCCTTTTCAAAAATCCTACTGCTGATCCTGAAACTATTTCTCAGGGTCCCAAGGGCATTAAGGCCTCTACTGCTAAAAATCCTACCCCTTCTAATAGAGATTCCAGGGCACTGGATAGATGGGGTAAGAAGGTTTACACGTCTGCAACCTTGGCAATCAGGGCTTTAAACTGTCAATTTCATATGCTTAAATATCAACAGAATATCATGGGACTAAAACAGAAAATGATAATCTGACTGTGTGGAAAGGTAAAGATTTGCAGGATTTATTACATTCAGCTGAACAAGTTGGAAAACATACTTTGCAATGTGGATGTTCTTCATCTCACATTGCTGCAGTCCTTACATATGGGTAGTCTGCTGTCCTCGGTCGGCCCGAATACCAAAGTATTAGGCTGACGTCGGTCAAGGCGCTTAGAACTGACATCAGGACGTCAGGGTACAAAAGCGCATGACCGACGTCATTTCCTCAGTCTTTTTTGCCGCATGGTCCGATGCAGAAGCAGCGTTGCAAGTGCCGTTCGGCGTTCTGAAATTTTTTCGAGTTCGGAGTTTCAGACCGAATCCAAGTTGGCTAAGTACCCCGTTGGGGAATATTTTGGTTTTTTCTTGCCTCAGTGTATTACCGGATGTCAGAAAAAGTGAATAATTGTATTTCTTGTGGGAAACAGATACCGCATAGGGATTATCATTCTTTGTGCATTCCTTGTTTGGGGCCTGAACACGACGTAGTTGGGTGTCGCTTTTGTGCTAGGTTTAATAAGCGCACTATTAAGAGAAGGTTAGATTGTGCTAGGCTGGTCTTGATGGCGGTGCAATTATAATATGCCGTCGGATACTCCGACGCCCGCTTCCTCGAAGAAGCGCAAGGACAAAGCGGCTAAACCCAGGCAAGATGAGTCGTCCGTTCCGGACGTCCGTTCTTTAGAGGCTCCAGTGGAACCGGTGGTTCCGGCGGAGGCTTCTCTGGAGTCTCAGGGGGAGACTTTGGTTTTGCAGGATGTGGCCTCTCAAGAGGCAGGTCAGGTTGAGGGGGCTTCTCAGGTTTCTGTACTCCCCTCCCTTCCCAGGGTGGTTAGGCCCTCTCCTTCTGTTTCCAAGGCTTCTTCCAGGGGCAGGTCAGGTTTAGCTTCTGTGGGTGTCAGTCCTAGTTCAGCAGGGTCTGTGCCTAAGAAGCATATGCTTAAAATGGCAGAAGATTTGATTACTCTGATTAGGGGTTCTATGCCCCCTCCTGATAAGAGGCCTAGGGTGGAGCCGGAGATGGAAAGTTTTGAACAGGCTTCGGATGATTCAGAGTCCTCAGCTGAGGATTTGCAGGAGTTCACTCCTTATTCTGATTCTGATGCAGAAGACTCTACTCCTTCTGCTTCTCCTCCAGAGGATTTTTCTTTTTCTGAGACACTTCATTCTATGAGGGAACATTTTAAGTGGGAAGGTCAGGACTTCTCTGATTCACGGAAAAGGCTTAGGGAATTTTTGTTGTTACCTCAACATAGGCCCTTAGCTATACCCCCTGTTCTGGATGTGGTGCAAGATGTGTTTTCAGAGGCTTCACTTAATCCTGATTCTCTACCTCCTGCGCCAGTTAAACCGGATAGGTATTACAGGGTTCCTGAGGCTCATAAATACCTCTATAAGAGTCCTAGGGCGGACCCAGAAACTATTAGCCAGGGACCTAAGGGCGTCAAGGCCTCTGTTGTAAAGAATCCTGTTCCTCTAGATAAAGAGGCCAGGGCTTTGGATAGATGGGGAAAGAAGGTTTATACATCTTCTACCTTAGCAATGAGGGCTTTGAATTGCCAGTTTCATATGTTGAAATATCAGAATTTTCTTCTTTCTCAATTGAAATCTAAGGTGGATGCTCTGGCAGAAGGAAAGAATTACAAGATTTGGTGCATGTCTCTGAACAGGTGGGTAAGCATTCTTTACAGTGTGGTTTTGATGCTGTGCAGGCCTCTTCTAGGGTGGCTGCCACTGGTTCAGTTCTTCGCAGGCACGCCTGGCTTAAGGATCAGAATTTATCTGACCATGTTAAGACAAGGATTTTGGATGCTCCTTTACAGTCTGAAGTTTTGTTTGGTCCACCTGTGGAGTCAGTCTTGAAGAAAATGGAAGACAAGGCTAAGTCTATGCAGACTGTTAAAGATTTTTTGCAGGTTCAGCCTCCGAAATTTAGTAGGAATTGGCCTGCTAAGGGGTGGACGTATCCTTCTGATTCTCAGTCTAGGGGTAGATCTAGACGTGGTAGGGGCAGAGCTCAGAGTTCCTTCAGACCTAGAACATGGAGTTCACCTGCACAATCTTCGAGTGAGGGCAGGGGCCAGTCCTTTCGTAAACAGGCCCAATGACCTACTTTTTCAGCTGCCGGATACTTCTTGCCTGGCGGCACCTTTGGGAGGAAGGTTGGCACTCTTCAAGGAAAATTGGCTTTTAATTACCCAGGACAAATGGGTACTGGATATCATACACCAAGGTTACAAGTTTTATTTCCATACCTTGCCTCCTTTCAAAGGCATGCCGGACGTTCCTCCTCAGCAAAGATTAGAGGCTCACAAACAGATTTCTCTACTTCTTCAAATAGGAGCTGTACAACCGGTCCCTCTGTCAGAAGTGGGCCTAGGATTTTATTCTCGCCTGTTTCTAGTACCAAAGAAAGGGAACACGTGGAGACCAATTTTGGATTTGTCTATCCTCAACACGTATCTGGACATTCCCAAGTTCAAAATGTTGACGTTACAACAGCTTTTACCTCTGCTGGGCAAAGATCATTGGATGGTGACTCTGGATCTCAAGGAGGCTTACCTTCATGTTCCTATCAGGCCCAGTTGCAGGAAGTATCTGCGTTTTCGGGCTGGGACTTTTCATTATCAGTTCTCTGCATTGCCCTTTGGCTTATCTACTGCGCCCAGAGTGTTCACAAAAGTTCTGGCTCCAGTGATAGCTTTCTTCAGGCTAAGAGGAATACAAATCTATCCTTATTTGGACGATTGCCTGATTCTGGCTCAAGGAAAGGATGAACTTCTTCACCATTTACAGTATGTGATGGCAGTGTTAAGATGCCTAGGGTATTCTGTGAACGAAATAAAGTCCAGTCTAGTACCCTCTCAGGACATGTGCTTTCTGGGTGTGAGACTGAATACAGCATCCCAGATGGCCTTTTTGACCCCGGACAAACAAAAGAATCTGTCTCTTTACTTCCATCAATTGTCTCGTCAGTCCAGGTTGACTGCAAGGACAGTCCTTCAAGCCTTGGGGTTCATGGCATCTTGTATTCTGGTACTTCCCAATGCCAAACTGCATATGAGGAAGCTACAATGGTATCTCAAAAATGTATGGACGCAACACTGCCAAGATATGGACACTGTCATTCAGATAATACCTTGCATTCAAAAGGAATTTGTGTGGTGGGCTCAGGAATGTCACCTAAACAAGGGACTCTCTGTGACCCGACCAGAGGCGAGTCAGATTCTAACGACAGATGCCTCGGACAAAGCTTGGGGAGCTCATCTAAATGGAAAATGGGTACAAGACACGTGGCCTGCCAGACTTCAACATTTACATATCAACTTGAAGGAGATGTTAGCAGTCCAATTTGCATTGATAGCTTTCAAGGATTTACTTCTTCCAGGACAGGTGTTGATTCAAACAGACAACACAACTGTCATGTGGTACATCAACAAGCAAGGGGGAACACATTCATATCCTCTATGCAGACAAGCAATGATTTTGTGGGAGACTGCTCTCAGTTTACAGCTAAATCTTCAGGCAAGGTTTCTGCCAGGAGCACAGAACTCCTTAGCAGATGTGTTGAGCAGACAAATAATGGATCCCCACGAGTGGAGATTGGATCCTCATTTATTTCAAGAATTGACAGTGTTATGGGGAACTCCAGACATAGATCTGTTCGCTTCTCCACTAAATTACCAGTTGCCAAAGTTTTGCACAAAAAGGTTTCATCCCACAGCTTGGAAAGTGGATGCTCTCTCATTCAATTGGAGCAATCTTCACGTATATGCCTTTCCACCACTGCCTCTCCTCCCAAAGGTACTCCTGAAGGTCAGACAGGACAAGCCAACCATGATTTTAATAGCTCCGGATTGGCCTCGACAGCACTGGTACCCATTACTGAGAAGTCTGGTATGGGAGCCTCCATGGCCTTTGCCTTCGATTCCACACCTGCTGTCTCAGGAGAACAGTCACTTACTCAATGTCAAACTTCAGTCCCTGTATCTAACAGCCTGGCATATTCTGTTTTAAACCCTGGAGGGTCTCAGCTTCCACAACAAGTTTTGAATGTTATTTTGGAGGCCAGAAGGCCTAGTACAAGGAAAGTTTACGCAGATAAATGGAGGAGATTTGTAATTTGGAGTACAGCAAAGGACTTTGATGTTTCTGAACCTAATTTAAGTGTTGCTCTTCAATACCTTACTGAGTTATTGGACAAGGGTTTGTCCTTCTCCTCTATAAAGGTTCATGCTGCAGCAATTTCTGCTCACTATGACTGCGACCCACCATTATTTTCTCATCCTTTGTTTAAGCAATTCCTTAGAGGGGCAAAGAATATAAGACCCCCACGAAGAGCTCCTACTCCTGCTTGGGATCTCAATTTTGTGTTGGAGAAACTCACTCTACAACCTTTTGAGCCTGCAGCTACTGCCGAGTTGAAATATTTATCATGGAAGACTGCTTTTTTGTTGGCCATTACCTCTGCGAGAAGGGTTTCTGAATTGCAGGCCCTTATGGCGGTTGAGCCTTTCCTAATTTTCCACAAGGATAGGGTATCTTTGCGTACTAACCCTTCCTTTATGCCTAAAGTGGTTTCTAGTGTGGCTTTAAACCAAACTATTCATTTGCCTACTTTTTATGCAAACCCCCAAAATAAAGGGGAAAAGATTTTGCACACTTTGGATATACACAGACAGTTGCGATATTATTTGAGCAGAACTAAAGGATTCAGGCAGTCTCAGCAGTTTTGTTTCATTTGCTTTGGGTTCTCAGGGCAAACCTGTTTCAAAACAAACTATTTCTAAGTGGATTGGTTTTTGTATTGCTTTCTGTTATTGCCATCATGGTAAGGAAATTCCAGCTGGGATCAGGCCTCATTCCACTAGGGCTACTGCCACTTCTACAGCTTTTTTAAGGGGGGTGGCTACTAAAGATATTTTGGAGGCAGCGACATGGAGTTCAGTGCATATTTTCTCTAAGCATTACCACCTTCCACTTTACTCTAAATCCAGGGCTGGATTTGCCACTGCAATTTTACAGGGCATTTTGGCAGCTCCTAATGCTTTATAGTTTTGCCATCCTCCCTTACCTCTGCTTTGGGATTCTACCCATATGTAAGGACTGCAGCAATGTGAGATGAAGAACATAGTACAGTTTTGTACCTACCATAAATGTAGATGTTCGAAGATCCACATTGCTGCAGTCCAATTTACCCTCCCTCCTTCCCCTCTGTAGTTTGAGGTGGTTGTGTGGTTGGGGTTGTACATATTGTAAATATTGTTAGTGCAGGGGTGGTTGGTTGTTCTTTGCTATTTTTGGTTTGGCCTTTATTTTTAGGGCCTTCTGACATCTGGGGCAAGAAAAGACTGAGGAAATGACGTCGGTCATGCGCTTTTGTACCCTGACGTCCTGATGTCAGTTCTAAGCGCCTTGACTGACATCAGCCTAATACTTTGGTATTCGGGCCGACCGAGGACAGCGGACTACCCATATGTAAGGACTGCAGCAATGTGGATCTTCGAACATCTACATTTATGGTAGGTACAAAACTGTACTTTTTGATTCCTTGGAGGCCTCTTGCAGGGCTGCTGTAACTGGAGGATCTGTGCTAAGAAGGCATGCTTGGCTCAGAGCAAACCCTGCCTGACCTTGTTAAAGCAAAATTGTTGGATGTTCCTTTACAACAGGACCGTCTCTTTGGTAATAAGGCTGAAGAAGTGTTAAAAAAGATGGAAGATAAAGCTAAATCTATGCAAACTGTGAAAGATTTCTTCCAAGTGCAACCTCCAAGATTTAGTAGGCACTGGCCTACTAAGAACTGGTCCTTTCCAGTCCCTTCAAGAGCTGCTAGAGTCAAATCCAGACATTCCAAAGGCTCCAGGTTTCAGTCACCAGGAACTTTTAGAACAAAACAATGGGGTGCCTCCACCTCCAAATTTGGAAGCAACAAGGCACCCCCCTATGGTAAACAAGTCTCATTGACTTTCCTCTACGATCACCAAGCACTAACCTTTTAGCTGCCCCTTTGGGGGAAAACTGGCACTTCATGCACAAAACTGGCAACTTATTACCCAGGACAAATGGGTTTTAAATATGGTGTCCCAGGGATACAGATTTCATTTCCACACTTTGCCATTCCCAAACGAATGGCCAGATCTGCCCCCAAATCAGTGGGCAGAGGCCCAGAAACAAGTTCTGTCCCTCATGAACATGAGGGCTGTTCAATCAGTCCCAGAAGAGGAAAAGGGACAAGGTTTCTATTAAAGACTTTTCCTAGTACCCAGAAAAGACAAATCATGGCGTCCAATTCTGGACTTACCCACTCTAAACACATTTCTGGACATTTCAAAATTCAAGATGCTGACTCAACAGTTGCTACCCTATGCTAGGCAAAGATGCCTGGCTGGTAACTCTGGGATATGCAGGTAAGCCTAAAGTCTAATCGGGGAATCTTGCAGAAGATACTTCCACTTCAAAGCAGGCTACTTGCATTACCAGATGTCCTTCAAGGATGCATCTGCAGTCCTAACATATGGGTTGTCCTGCCTCAGGCAGCCCTTCGGTTGGCCGGATTCCAAAGTCTGGGTCTGGCCTCTGCTGATGTCGCACTTCACCCGACGTCATAGCTGCTGTGGTATAAAGGCATCAGCCGACGCCATTTTCCTCAGTCTTTCTTGCCGCGCGGTGCCCGAAGCAGAAGCTGTTCGCAAGTGCCGGTTGGTCAGATCCAGTGATTTCTACTACCGAAGACTTCTAAAAAGCTAAGTACCCCGTTGGGGACTCTTTCTTGCCTCAGCCGATGTCAAAGTAAATAATTGTTTAACTTGTGGGAAACAAATACCTCATAAGGATTTCCACTCTTACTGCCTTCCTTGTTTAGGCCCGGACCACGACGTATCAGCTTGTTTAGCCTGTGCTTCCTTCAACTGACGGATGCTGAGACGTCGGTCGGAGTTTGCAGAGGAGTTTTTTGGTCCCGCTTTTGCATACAAAATGCCGTCTGAGACTCAGACTACACAATTAGTTAAAAAACGCAAGGAAAAGGACCGACACTCGCGGTCTGCGGTTTCGGCTGAAACCACGGTTAGGCCAACCGCGAGTGTCTCTGTTTCGACTGAAACAGAGTCCTCGGTTCTTCCTTCGGCCGAAAGCAGGCCTCCGATAGCCGAGGCTTCACAGAGCTTGGTTGAATCTGCTACTGAAGTTGCCCCTACAGAAGCAAGCACCCAGGATTTGTCAGATACTATTCCTTTAGACATATCTACCCCTGCACGTGGGGCTGCTAGACCCCCTGCATCTATGTCTATCAAGGCTTTTTCCAGGGCCAAAGCAGCTAAATCTTCTAAGGCCTTACCTGCTAAAACCCCCTCACACAGGCCTACTTCTAGTTCTCAAATGCTCAGCCTGGCTGAGGATCTCATTTCTTTGATCAGGGGATCCCAACCTCACCCAGACAGGGCCACTCAACCCCCTCCAGATAAGAGGCCTAGGACTGAACCCCCGGAACCTGTTTCTACAGACTATTCCTCGGATGACACTATCTCAGACCCTCAGGAAGGCCCATATTCTCCTTATGAGGATTCTGATGCAGAAGACTCCATTCCTTCTGCCTCTCCTCCTGAAGAATTTTCTTTTGGGGAAACCTTACATGCTATGAGGGAACACTTTCAATGGCAGGGCCAGGATTTCTCAGATTCAAGGAAAAGGCTAAGGACTTTCTTACACTTACCACAGCATAGGCCTTTAGCCATTCCTCCAGTACTAACAGTTGTTGATGATGCATATAATGATGCCTGTACTGCCCCTGAGTCTCTTCCTCCGGCACCTGCCAAGCCTGACCGATATTACAGGGTCCCGGACACACACTACCATCTGTATAAGGCTTCTGTTGCAGATCCTGAAACCATTTCACAGGGCCCTAAAGCTGTGGCAGCTGCTTCTGCCAAAAATCCTCTCCCCTCTGAAAGGGAATCTAGAGCATTAGAGAGATGGGGTAAAAAGGTTTATACTTCTGCTACTCTTTCGGCCAGGGCCTTAAACTGTCAATTTCACATGATTCAGTACCAGGAATTTTTGTTAGACCAGCTAAATAAAAAACTGTCCTCTCCTGAACCTATAGACTGCAAGTCCCTTCAGGATTTGGTACATAACTCTCAGCAGGTCAGTAACCATTTCTTAAAATGAGGCTATGATGCACCGGAGGCTTCCTTTAGATCAGCTATGACTGGAACAGTGATTCGAAAGCATGCCTGGTTAAAAGAACAATCCTTACCAGACCATGTTAAGTCAAAACTCCTAGATGCTCCTATGGAGAAACAAAGTTTGTTTGGCTCCCCTGCACAGGAGGTTCTAAAGAAGGTGGAGGAAAAAGCAAAATCTGTCCAAACAGTCAAGGATTTCTTACAGGTCCAACCTCTGAGGTTTAGCAGAAATTGGCCTTCGAAGAATTGGTCCTTTCCAGACACCTCCAGAGCACAGAGAGGCAGAAATAGACGCCCAAGAGGCAGAGGTCAATCCAGGGGTGCCTACAGGGGACGTCAGTGGCAACCTACCAACCAGAGAAGTACTGCCACAGATTCAACTACAACCACTTCCACAGGGCAGACTCAATGACTTGGCTCTGATTCCGCCTACCAGGGAACAACTGGAAGCACCCTTGGGCGGAAAACTAGCTTTATTTTCCAACAACTGGCATTACATTACAGGAGACAAATGGACTTTATAAACAATAGACAAAGGCTACAGGTTTCACTTCCACACTCTACCAAAAAAGAGAGGAATGCCAAACCTACCACCAAGCCAAAAAACAGACGCTCTAAGACAAATCAACAACTTACTAAGGATGAGAGCTATAGAAAAGGTACCGCCTATGGAACAAGGCCAAGGATTTTACTCCAGGCTTTTCCTTGTACCAAGAAAAGAAAATCAATGGAGACCTATTCTCGACTTGTCCGCTCTGAACACATACCTCATTGTTCCAAAATTCAAAATGCTGACCCTCCAGCAACTTCTTCCCATGCTGGGCAAGGAGTCTTGGCTGGTGACTCTAGATCTCAAGGAGGCATACCTGCACGTCCCTATATGACCAGATTGCAGAAGACACCTCAGATTTCTTGCAGGATCAGAGCATTATCAATTCTCAGCATTGCCCTTTGGCTTATCTACTGCGCCCAGAGTATTCACGAAATGCCTGGCATCAGTAATTGCTCATTGCAGGCTTCAGGGAATTCAAATTTACCCATACCTGGACGACTGCCTAATACAAGCGGGCAACAAGGCAAAACTAACAAAAGATTTGGAAAAGGTCATACAACTGTTGCAAGCCTTGGGATACACAGTCAACATGCAAAAATCAAGACTAGTACCATCCCAAAGGATAACCTTCTTGGGTGCAGAACTGGATACATCAACTCAGATGGCTTTTCTCACAGAAGAAAAACAAAAGCAACTACCAGTATATTTCATGACATTAACAACACAAACTCAGCTTACTGCAAGGAAAGTCCTGCAAGCCCTGGGTTACATGGCATCCTGCATAATATTGATTCCGCATGTCAGGCTGCATATGAGAAAGTTGCAATGGTACCTAAGGAATGTATGGTCTCAACACAAGCACAGTCTAGAAGCCCAGATTCCAATAATCCCATGCCTGAAGCAAGAATTCCAGTGGTGGGCTCAGGCCTGTCAGTTGAACAGAGGACTGCCTTTCCACAAACCTCATCCAATCCAGACCATCACCACGGACGCCTCAGACCTAGGCTGGGGGGCACACATGGTGGACAAGTGCATACAAGGCCTATGGACCCAAGACCAGCTGAACCTACACATAAATTTAAGAGATGCTGGCAGTGAAACATGCAATCCAGGCATTCCGACCATTCCTTCAACAAGGTCACCTGCTGATAAGGACGGACAATACCACAGTCATGTGGTACATCAACAAACAGGGAGGTACACACTCATATCCTCTATGCCGGATGGCAATGGACCTGTGGAATGTGGCCCTGAATCTCAACATCCAACTTCAGGCCAGATTTGTACCAGGAAAAGAAAATTCACTAGCAGACACCTTAAGCAGAACTACCATTGATGCTCACGAATGGATGCTGCATCCAGATATCTTCAAAACCATAACAAAGAAATGGGGACTACCAGAGATAGACCTGTTCGCCTCCCCACACAACCACCAACTGAAGAAATTCTGCTCAAGAACATACCATCCACTTGCTTGGAGGGTGGACTCCCTTTCCTTCAGCTAGAAAAACCTGACAGCATATGCATTCCCACCTCTTCCTTTGATGTACAAAGTCCTACTGAAGATCAAAGAGGATCAGCCAAGGGTAATCCTGATAGCTCCAGACTGGCCGAGGCAACATTGGTACCCGCTACTGAGAAGCATGTCTCGGACACACGCATGGCCTCTACCTCTATGTCCCTTACTTCTAACATAGAACAACTACAAGGTCCTACATCCAAACTTGAAAACACTGCAGCTAACTGCTTGGAATATTGCATAAAACAAAATAACCCAAATTTATCTCAGAGGGTTAAGGACATTATCCTGGAGGCTCACAGACCCTCCACAAGGAAAACTTATTCAGCCAAATGGAAAAGATACCTCATTTGGAGTGCAGCAAAGGGAGAAAATGTCTCATTGGCAAACATAGCACACATCCTGGAATACTTAGCAGAACTGTTCCACAATGGCCTGTCCTACTCCTCCATTAAGATTCATGCATCAGCAATCTCAGCAGAATACAACATGGATCCTCCTGTCTTCTCTCATCCTCTACTCAGACAGTTCTTGAGAGGAATCAAAAACGTAAAGCCTCCAAGGAAACCACCTTTACCTACATGGGATCTCAACTTTGTGCTGGAAAAGTTGACACTTCCCCCTTTTGAACCAGCAGCAACAGCAGATTTACAGTTCTTGTCTTGGAAAACTGCTTTCCTGCTAGCAATCACTTCAGCAAGAAGGGTATCTGAATTACAGGCATTAATGGCAGTACAGCCCTTCCTTATCTTTCATCAGGATAGAGTGTCTCTGAGAACCAACCCTACCTTTATGCCAAAAGTGGTCTCCAGAGTATCATTGAACCAAGCGATTCATTTACCTACATTCTTCCCCAACCCACAGAACAGGGGGGAAAGACTGCTACATACCTTGGATGTGCACAGACAATTACGCTACTATCTGGACAGAACTAAGACCAACAGAAAAACTGACCAACTTCTGGTAGCATATGCAACAGGAATGCAAGGAAAAGCAATTTCAAAACAGACAATCTCAAAATGGATAGGAAATTGCATCCAATTTGCCTACTCTTTTCATGGAAAGACAACTCCTGAAAATATCAGACCTCATTCCACAAGAGCTACAGCCACCACTACAGCTTTGCTACGAGTGGCTACCAAAGACATTTTAGAAGCTGCTACTTGGAGCTCCGTGCATACATTTGCCAAGCATTATAACCTTCTTTTATACTCCAGATCCCGAGCAGGTTTTGCAACTGCTGTGTTGCAAGGAATCTTGACTACACCATCTTTATCTTAGTGCCTCCTCCCCCAGTTTGGCTATGGTATTCTACCCATATGTTAGGACTGAAGATGCATCCTTGAAGGACATAGTACAGTTTTGTACCTACCATAAATGTAGATGTCCGATAGGTATGCATCTGCAGTCAGGATTACCCACCCTCCTTCCCCTCTGTGGTATTCCTAGGGTATCTATCCCTTTTTCAGCTAGCTGGGGGAAATTATTATGGTGTGTTTGTTTTGTATATATGTGTATGTATATGTATATATATATATATATATATATATATATATATATATATATATATATATATATATATATATATATATATATATAATTTTTGCTCTGTACTATTTGGAATTATTTGCATTTATCCAAATTTAGCCTTCCCAGAGGGCACCTGGCATCTGGGGCAAGAAACACTGAGGAAAATGGCATCGGCTGATGCCTTTATACCACAGCAGCTATGACGTCGGGTGAAGTGCGACATCAGCCGAGGCCACACCCAGACTTTGGAATCCGGCCGACCGAAGGGCTGCCTGAGGCAGGACAACCCATATGTTAGGACTGCAGATGCATACCTATCGGACATCTACATTTATGGTAGGTACAAAACTGTACTTTCTCTGCACTGCCCTTTGGCTTATCTTCTGCGCCCAGGGTCTTCACAAAGTGCCTGGCTCCAGTAATTGCATTTTGCAGGGAAAGAAATATTCAAATATATCCATACCTGGATGATTGTCTAATTCAGGCAGAAAACAAGGACATTCTTCTAAAGCATATGGAGTTTGTAAAAAGGGTTCTAACTTGTCTAGGGTACAACATAAACTAAAATAAATCACAACTGGTACCCTCTCAAAAAATTACATTCCTCGGTGCAAGCTTGAGTACAACTGCCCAGATGACCTACCTTACGCCAGAAAAGCAAATTCAATTGGTGACTGACTTCAAACAGGTGGCCACAAAAACCCTGCTATCTGCAAGACAAATTCTGCAAGCTTTGGGGGTCATGGTCTCCTGCATTCTTCTAATTCCATATGCAAGACTGCATATGAGGAAACTTCAGTGGTACTTAAAAAGTTTATGGAGTCAACATTGTCACAGCCTAGAAACAATGTTTCCTATCATACCTTGCCTGCAACTAGAGTGTTCCTATGGTGGGCAGAGGCCTGCCACCAAAACAAGTGACTGCCATTCACTCCACCCCCTGCTGCCCAAACCCTAACTACAGACTCATCAGATTATGCTTGGGGGGCTCATTTGGCAGGAAAGTGCATTCAGGGCAAATGGAGCCCAAATCAAATGCACCTACATATCAATCAGAAAGAGATGCTAGCTGTACAGAATGCACTGACAGCCTTCAAGGACTACCTTCATCCAGGACAACTAATGATAAAGACTGACAACACCACAGTTATGTGGTGCATAAATAAGCAGGGGGATACACATTCCTACCCCCTTTGCAGACTAGCCATGGCATTGTGGAACATAGCCTTGACCTACCAAATACAACTACAAGCTCAATTCCTGCCAGGAAAACTAAATACTCTGGCAGATGAACTAAGCAGAAATCTTATGGACCCACACGAATGGAAACTGGAACCACAAGTTTTTAGCATGTTGACATGCAAATGGGTGAGTCCAGACATAGTTCTGGGGTGAGGCAAAAAGATCCATCAGTTGGACAAATTCTGCATAAGCATTCATCACAAAAAAGTTTGGAAAGTGGATGCTGTATCATTCAGCTGGAAAAACCTATCAGTCTGTGCCTTTCCCCCTCTGCTCTCCAAAGTTCTGCTAAGTCAGACGGAACAAACCAAAAATGATTGATTGCTCCAGACTGGCCTCGCCAATACTGGTACCCACTCCTGCGCAATGTCACACCTTCCTCTGTGACACCTGCCTCAGACACCTTACCTACTGTCTCAGAACTACCGAATTCTGCACATTCAGCTCCAACTTTGAATCTTGCAGTGTGGCTAATCAACTAATTTCACCATTGTCATCCCTCAGCAAACCTGTGATGGGTGTCATTTTGGAGGCTAGAAGGCCTAGTACTAGAAAATCCTTTCCAGTCTCTTCCAGGCCTTCAGTCCAAACCCAGTAACAGCAGACCACCTAGGTTACAGTCTCAGGCTACGCACAGGCCTAAGCCGTCGGGGGCTCCCACTTCCAAAGCAGGAAGCAGTAAGACACCCTCCTGCGGAAAAATGTCACAATGACTTAACCTTGACCCTTCCGAGCCCTGCTCAGCTGCCTGCACCCTTAGGAGGAAAGCTCACCCTGCATGCAAAAAACTGGGAACTCTTACCCAGGTCAAATGGATTTTAAATAGTTTCCCAAGGATACATATTCCACTTCCACACCTTACCAGCCCCAACTGGTTGGCCAGACCTACCCTCAAATCAGTGGGCAGAGGCTCAACAGCAGGTTCTCTAAGTATCAGGGCTATTCAACCTGTCCCAGCAGAAGAAAGGGGACAAGGTTTTTATTCAAGACGTTTCCTGGTACCCAGAAAAGACAGCTCCTGGTGTCGTATCCTGTACCTCTCCATTCTAAACACCTTTTTGGTAATCCCAAAATTAAAAATGCTAACAGCTGCTTCCTATGCTAGGCAAAGATGCCTGGTTGACAACCTTAGACTTAAAGGAAGCTTACCTGCACATTCCAGTAAGGGAATCTTGCAAGAAATAACTACGCTTCAGGGGAGGCTCCATGCACTAACAGTTCTCTGCACTTTCCTGTGGCTTATCTACTGCACCCAGGGTATTCACAGCCATTGCATTTTGCAGGCAGAGAAATATTCAAATATACCCATACCTAGACGATTGTCTGATTCAAGCTGAAAGCTAGGACTTGCTATTAAAACATCTGGCATTCGTAAGGAAACTTCTAAGCTCACTGGGGTACGTACACCATAAACGAAAAGAAATCTCACCTAGTACCCTGCCAACAGATTGTATTCCTGGAAGCAAGCTTGAACACAACTTCCCAGATGGCTTACCTCACTCCATAGAAACTAGTGTATTTGACAACCTACTTCAAACTACTGGCCACAAAGACCCAGCCATCTGCATGGAAAATGCTACAAGCCCTGGGGTTCATGGCCTCTTGCATTCTACTAATTCCATATGCAAGACTGCATATGAGGAAACTACAATGGTATCTAAAAAAGCCTATGGTGTCAACATTCTCAGGACCTGGAATCAGATTCCTATCATTCCTTGTATAAAGACAGAGTTCCTTTGGTCAGCAGAGGCCTGCTACCACAAGGGGCTCCTTTTCTGTCTACCCCCTGCCACCTAAACCCTAACAGGCGCATCAGACTGTGCATGGGGGGCTCACTTGGCAGGGCAGTGCATTCAGGGCAAATGGAACCAGAGTCAGATACACCTGCATATCAACCAAAAAAAATGTTAGCTGTACAGAATTCCCTGACAGCCTTCAAAGACCACATCCTTCCAGGACAATTATTGGTAAAGACGGACAACACCACAGTTGTGGGACATAAACAAGCAGAGAGGAGCCCACTCGTACTCTCTCTGCAGACACGCTATGGCTCTGTGGTACACGGCCTTGAGCTACCAAGTGTACCTACAGGCTCATTTCCTGCCAGGCAAACTAAATTCACTGGCAGATGACCTAAGCAGAAATCTCATGGACCCACACAAATGGAAACTGGAACCAAAAATATTCAACCTCTTGAACAAATGGGGGACTCCAGAGATAGACATGTTTGCCTCCCCCCAGAACTACCAATTGGACAAATTCTGCACAAGGACTTCCCGCAGTCAAGCTTGGAAAGTGGATGGCCCTGTCCTCTACCTGGGAAAGCCTATCTGTTTATGCCTTTCCCCCTCTGCCTCTCCTCTCGAAGGTTCTGCTAAAGATCAAACAGGACAAGCCAAGGACAATACTGATTGCACCAGACTGGCCTCACCAGCACTGGTACCCCCTCTTGCACAGTATGGTATTGCTGGAGCCTTGGCATCTACCTTGGACACCTTCCGTGCTGTCCCAGCAGGCGGGCCAAATTCTGCACCCTCAGCTTCAAACTCTGAACCTTGCAGCCTAGCTAATCCTTTTAGCTCTCCAATAGCATTCCTCAGTAAGCAGGTGCTAGATGCCCTTCTGGAAGCAAGGAGGCCTAGTACTAGAAAATCCTATGCTGAAAAGTGGAAAAGATACTGTTCCTGTAGCCAGACTCAGTGGATGGCCACAACGGTGTCCAGCTTACCTCATATTCTTCAGCTCTTAATAGAAATGCTCCACAAGGGCCTACCCTTCTCGTCAATTAAAATTCATGCCTCTGCCATTTCAGCACATTATAATACTGAACCCACCCCTCTTCTCTCACCCCTGCTAAAGCAACTCCTCGGAGGCTAAAAATTTAAGGCCCCCCCAGGCGAGCCCCTACTCCAGCCTGGGACCTTAACTTTGTATTGGAAAAGCTCACTCTCTCTCCATTTGAACCAGCTGCAACTGCAGAGTTGAAATTCCTTTCTTGGAAAACAGCCTTCCTTCTAGCCATAACTTCAGCAAGAAGAGTGTCTGAATTACAGACCCTCATGGCAGTGGAGCCCTTCATTATCTTCCATGCAGACAGGGTTTCCATCAAGACCAATCTTTCCTTTATGCCCAAGGTGGTGTCTAGTGTGGCACTAAATCAGTCCATTCATTTGCCTACCTTTTTTTCCGAATCCACAAAACAAGGGAGAACAAATACACTCCTTGGACATGCACAGACAACTTAGATTTTATTTGGACAGGACTAAGACTCTCAGAAAATCTGAAAAGCTGCTAGTTGGCTTTGCTGCAGGGGCAGAGGGGAAGGCCATTTCAAAGCAAACCATTTCTAAATGGATAGACCATTGCATTCATGTCTGCTGTAAGCACCATGGAAAACCTACCCCACAAGAGGATAAGATCACATTCCACCAGGGCTGCATCTACCTCTAAAGCCTTTCTCAGAGGAGTCCCTACCAGGGATATCCTAGAAGCTGCTACCTGGAGCTCTGTACATACCTTCACCAAGCATTACCACATACCTATTTTTTCTAAATCCAGAGCTGGTTTTGCCACTGCAGTCTTTAATAGCTGGCCCTAATTCTCTCTAACTTCCTACTCCCTCCCCTAGCTTTGGGAATCTACCCAAATGTAATGACTGCAACAGTGAAACATGAAGAACATAGTACAGTTGTGTACACTTACCATAAATGTAGATGTTAGAGTGTATTCACTTTTGCAATCCTGGTTACCCTCTTTCCAGCCCCCTGACTTCTCTTGGCTCTACCTTTCCTTCTTTTAAGTTTTCTGGTGTATTTGCTCTTTGATGGAGATGTAACGTCATGACATATATTTGCTTCCCATTGTGGTGGCCCCTGACATCTGGGGCAAGAAAAACTGATGTAATGGCATCGGCTGCATGTTTTATACCCCTGACCACCTGACATCATGGAAGAAGGGACAGCAACCGACGCAGGACCCAAGATTGTTAATCAGGCCGACTGAGGGCTACCTGCAAGCAGATAACCCAAATGTAATGACTGCAACAGTGAATACACTCTAACATCTACATCTATGGTAAGTGTACACAACTGTACTTTCTCTACCAGCCTCTATCTGTTTCTGTCAAATTGACTTCAACTTGCAGAAAGCATCTTCAGTGGTGGTTGCTTTCAGACAACCTAACGATAGGCAGGCCCTTTCTCCTCCCTTCCCCCTCAGCCATGGTTACTGTGGATGCTTCCCAGTTGGGGGGGGGGGTATTTTAAGGGAAAGATGGTCCAAGGTACATGGTCCCATGTGGAGACTAAGTTTTGCATGTCAATGTTCTGGAGATGAGCAGCCCTCCTCATTACGTTGCAAGCCTTTCGGGATGTTCTCCATCTGGGAACTATTGCGATTCACACTGACAAACGTGTCAGTGGTGTAGTACATCAACAAAAAAGGGGAAATCTGTTCTTATCTGTTGTGCAGAGAGGCCATGAGGGTTTGGGGATGGGCGATGTCTTCAGACCATATACTTCTTGCAACTCGCATACTGGGGAAATCCCGCGTCCTGCCAGACAAGCTCAGCAGGTCCATTGTGACCTGTTATGTGGTTCTTCAATCAGTCAGTAGTGGACTTTATCTTCAGCCACTGGGGCCAACTCTGCTGCGACCTATTTGCATCCCCCCAGAACAAATGCAGTGGCTACAGTGCTCTGATACCCCCCTCTGGGGGAGTCCCAGAGGTATGCTCTGGTTCACAATTGCCCCTCCCATCTCCTCTGCTTATCCCCCACTACCCTTGAACCAAAAGTTTCTTCAGAATGCAAATCTTCTGAAGTCCTCAGTAATCCTCATTGCCCCCTATTGGCCTCATCAGATTTGGTTCCTCTTTCTCGGGTCTCACCTGAAATATCCCCCATGGATACTGGACCCCAAACGTCACCTCCTTTCTCACCCGGCAGAAGGTTCTCACCCAAATCTGATATCCCTCAAATTCACCGCTTGGTTTCTCCATTTCCAGTGATTGTTCGAAGGCCCAGGCTTGCTAGTCATAGGAAGTTACTAAGCTATTGGCCCTGAGGCCCTTACAAGCCTAGCCAAGAATTTAGCCCATGTTACAACAAGTTAGCACCCTATGCCACTTTCCAGCAGGGACATAGATGGAATCCCAGGAGTGTATTTTCTGTTCCCCATCCGGTTATCCAGGCTGCACTTAAAAAGGTTTAATGAGGTACTGTGCTTTACATGCGGAGGGAGTCTATCCCACAAAAGGGGGAGTCTGAGACAAGTCTGTCCCGTCAACAAGTCCTATTGATGTCATAGACCAGGTTGAGGTCTCACTTGCGGGTTACTCGAGTGGAGATTGACTTGTGGATATGCAGCAGTCCTATCAGGACGGGGTCTGAGATTGCTGTGTATGCCAGACAGAGGTCACATCTGAGGAGTCTGTAGGAAACTGAGTAGAAGGACAGGGCTTTTAGCCTATCTGTGTAGGGTAGATGTTTGAGGCCCTGGATTCTTTCGGTGAAGAATCTCTGTGGTCTCTCCAGCTGCGGCATGCGCTTTGTGAGGTACATGCCGAAAAGGGCGTTGTATTCATTAATCGGTCTTAAAAGGGAAGAATACAGGGATGTTATGACCACCTTGTCCCTGGATGAGATACCCTTACTAATGAGATGAGCCATGTAGAAAGCTTTCTGTACAACGGAGGCGATATGGTGGTCAAAAGTCAGTTTGCTATCAACCTGGGTTCCCAAGTCCCTCACGACTAATTACGTACTTAGTGCCTTATTGTCAATGTGATAATTTGTGGGGATGTCATTCTGGCTAAAAGAAATGATGATGATGCATTTTTTGGCATTCAATTTGAGGTCATGTTTCTGGGCACCAGTCATTTGTTTGGGTGAGAACCTCTTGGAGGATGTCCACATCACTAAGAAGATCAATGACAGCACCCAGCTTGCAGTCATCTGCTAAACTTGGTCAGCCATAGCCCACTAGATTTGGCCTGCACCTCTGAGACGTATATCCCAAACAGCAGAGGCCCCAAGACCAAACCTTAGGGTACACCACTTGTTACGGGTCTACTTCTTGAGGTGGCTTCCCCTATTTTGACTAGGTGAGTTCTATCAGTAAGGCAGTTTGCTACCCATCTGGTAACATATGGATTGCTGCATAGTTGAGAGAGTTTATCTATTATACCTGGTGGGTAAGAGTATCGGAAGGTCTTGTCAGGTAAAGGTAAGATGGTGTGCATCATCTTCCCCTCGTCTATGGCCTTAGTGACTGTCTCAAATAAGTCAACCAAATTTAACAGGCATGGCCTCCCCTTGACAAAACCAAACTGTGTGGCATCAAGTGTCTGGAAGTTGACAATGTCCTTGTTAGTGAGGTCCGTGATAATCCACTCCATGGACTTCCAGGTCAGGCTAGTTAGGTGGATGGGTCTGTAATTTCCTGGATCGGTGGACGCTCCACCTTTGTGCAAAGAGAGGACAGTAGCTGTCCTCCACTCAGCTGGGATGCAACCAGTACTCAATATTTGGTTGAATAGGATGCCTAATGGTGCTGCAAGTTCCTGCCTGAGTTCATGTAGGATGCAGCCTGGGATGTTGTTGGGTCCCATGGAGGATGTATTCTTTGCCTTTGAGAGGGCAGTGATGACTTGCTCCCTAGCGATAAGAGGAGGGGTGCAGGTACTGGGGATGTCCTGTTTTACTGATGGGGGAACAGAGGAGTGAAGTGTTCACCGAACCTGTCTGCCAGCAGGTTGGCTATATCTACAGGGTTTGTGTATGTGGTGTCCTTGACCATCAGTTCTGAGCAGATCTGGGTGCTTCTCTTGAGATTGCGGACATATGTGAAGAAAGCCTTATGATTGTCCTTGGTAGATGTGGCCAGTTTGGACTCTGTTTGCTTTGGAGGATTTCACTAGTGATCTTATTTGCTTGTTCAGGCTAAGGAGATATTCCTTCCAATTAGACAACTGCTGCTCCTTGGTCCTGGACAGCATTTTTTTTTCCTTTTATTATAGTTTATTTATTGTAGATGTCCACCAGACAGGATTACTCTTCTTAAGGAGGATGATTTTGTCCTGTCTGGTATTCCTAATTCCATGCAGCTATATAAATGCTCATATAGTACTTTGGTGTAAGTTTGGACATATGTGCCAGTTTCTATGGAGGGGGGAGGGGTCTCTGAAGCGGTTTATATCCTCCCTCAGGAGGTTGTATTCAGCTTTGCAGAAATTTTTTTTGACCCTAGTGGGGGGGCTAGGGGGAGATTGAGACTTCAAAAGTGACCTGCTTTGTGGTCGGATCTTACCAGGGATGATGACACTGTAGGGATATTGCAGTGGATGTCCTTCAAGGATGCATCTGCAGTCATCACATATGGGTTGTCCTGCCTCAGGCAGCCCTTCGGTTGGCCGGATTCCAAAGTCTGGGTCCGGCGTCGGCTGATGTCGCACATTCCCCGACATCAGAGCGCCTGGGGTATAAAAGCATCAGCCGACGCCATCTTCCTCAGTCTTTCTTGCCGCGTGGTGCCCGAAGCAGTTCGCAAGTGCCGGTCGGCCAGCTCCTGTAATTCAGCTAACCGAAGACTTCAAAAGTGAAGTACCCCATTGGGGACTCTTTTTTTGCCTCAGCCGATGTCAGATAAAGTTAATAATTGTTTAACTTGTGGGAAACAAATACCTCATAAGGATTTCCACTCTTACTGCCTCCCCTGCTTAGGCCCAGACCACGACGTCTCGGCCTGTACAGCCTGTGCTTCCTTCAACCGACGCACTCTTAGAAGTCGGTCAGAGTTCACAGAGGAGTTTTTTGGGGCTAGTTTTTCATATAAAATGCCGTCTGAGACCCCAACTTCACATTTAACTAAGAAACGGAAAGACAAGGACCAACACACTCGGGCCGCGGTTTCGGCTGAAACCGCGGCTTCATCAGCAGTGTCTCGGTCTCGCCTGATACAGAGTCCTTGGTACTTCCGAACCCCGAAACCGCTCAACCGACAACCCTGGCCCCGGAGGCCCCTGCCGAGTCTGTTATTGAATTTCCTTCAGAAACTGGTGTCTTGGAAGCTTCCGACACCATTCCTCTAGACAAAGTTACACCAGCACGTGGTGCAGCCAGGCCTCCTGCATCCATGTCTATAAAGGCATTCACCAGGGCTAAAGCTGCTAAACACGCAAAGACTGTGCCTCCCAGGGTTATTCCTCAGGGACCCCCTTCTAGTTCTCAGATCCTAACTTTGGCAGAGGACCTTATCTCTTTAATCAGGGGCTCTCAGCCCCATCCAGACAGGGGCTCTCAACCCCCTCTAGACAAAAGGCCCAGGGTTGAGCCCTCTGATCCCCACTCCTCAGAGGAGGCCTCTGATGGCTCTGTTCACTCGGACTACCAGGAGGAGGCCTTTTCGGCCTACGAGGATTCTGATGCAGAGGAATCTATCCCCTCAGCCTCCCCTCCTGAAGAGCTTTCCTTTGGGGAGACCCTTCACTCTGAGAGAGCATTTCAAATGGCAGGGCCAGGAATTTTCTGATTCCAGGAAAAGATTAAGAACCTTTCTGCATTTACCTCAGCATAGACCTTTGGCTATTCCTCCTGTTTTGAATGTCATTGATGTGTACTCTGAGTCTAGTATAACCCCTGACACTCTGCCTCCGGCCCCTGTTAAACCCGATAGGTATTACAAGGTCCCGGACTCGCATAATTTTCTTTAAGGCCCATTCTGCTGATCCAGAAACTATTTCCCAGGGCCTAAGGGGGTTGCAGCTGCCACTACTAAAAACCCACTCCCCTCTGAAAAGGAGTCCAGGGCTTTAGAGAGATGGTGTAAAAAAAAGTGTATACTTCTGCCACTCATTCTATGAGGGCATTAAATTGTCAATTTTATATGATACAGTACCAAGAGTATTTGTTAGATGAATTGCATAAGAAACTGTCTTCTGAACCCCTTGATCGCAAATCCCTACAGGAACTGGTGCATAACTCCCAGCAGGTTAGCAACCATTTCTTGCAGTGTGGTTATGATGCATTGGAAGCTTCATGTAGGTCAGCAATGACAGGTGCAGTCATACGTAGGCATGCTTGGCTGAAGGAACAATCTCTGCCAGACCATGTTAAAGCTAAGCTTCTGGATGCTCCACTGGAAAAGCAAAAATTATTTGGCTCCACTGCTCAAGAGGTCTTAAAGAAATTTGAGGAAAAGGCGAAATCTGTACAAACAGTTAAGGATTTTCTTCAAGTCCAACCACCAAGATTCAGCAGAAATTGGCCTACCAAGAATTGGTCCTTTCCAGACACAGAAAGATTTCAGAGAGGCAGGAACAGGCGTGCCAGAGGTAGAGGGCAAGCTAGGGGCTCCTACAGAGGCCGTCAATGGCAGCCTCCAAACCAGAGAGGTAGTGCAGGACCTACAAATGCTGTACAAGGACAGACTCAATGACTTTGCTTTGACTCCGCCAACCAGGGCTCAATTAGAAGCACCTTTAGGCGGAAAGCTTTCTTTATTCTCAAAAAATTGGCACAGCATTACAAGGGACAAATGGACACTGCAAATAATAGACAACGGATACAGATTCCATTTCCACACATTGCCAAAAAGAAAAGGCATGCCAGACCTGCCACCAAATCAAAGGGCAGAGGCTTTGAAACAAATCTCCAACTTACTACAAATGAAAGCTATAGAAAAAGTTCCTCTTTAAGAACAAGGCCAAGGATTTTATTCCAGACTTTTCCTTGTTCCAAGAAAAGAAAATTAATGGAGACCTATTCTCGACTTGTCCGCACTGAATACTTATCTCATTGTGCCAAAATTCATAATGCTGACTCTACAGCAACTCCTTCCCATGCTGGGCAAGGGGTCTTGGCTGGAGACTCCAGACCTCAAGGAGGCATACCTGCATGTCCCTATCAGACAAAGTTGCAGAAGACACCTCAGATTTCTTGCAGGGTCAGAGCATTATCAATTCTCAGCATTGCCCTTTGGCTTATCTACTGCGCCCAGAGTATTCACGAAATGCCTGGCATCAGTAATTGCACACTGCAGACTTCAGGGGATTCAAATATACCCATATCTGGACGACTGCCTTATACAAGCGGACAGCCAACAAACTTTGGTAAAGGACTTAAAATATGCCATCCATCTTCTACAGGCCTTGGGATATACAGTCAACATGCACAAATCAAGACTTGTTCCATCCCAAAGAATAACCTTTCTGGGTGGGGATCTACACACAACCACCCAAATGGCCTTTCTCACAGAAGAAAAACAAAGACAACTACCGGATTACTTCAAGAATCTGACAAAACAAACTCAGCTGACTTGCAGGAAAATCCTGCAGGCCCTGGGTTACATGGCATCCTGCATTCTTTTGATCCCACAAGCAAAGCTGCATATGAGAACTACAGTGGTACCTAAGGAGTTTATGGACTCAGCACAGTCACAGCTTAGAAACTTTGATCCCACTCATTCCATGCCTCCAAAAGGAATTTCTGTGGTGGGCTCAGGCCAGCCAGTCCAACAGGGGGCTGCCCTTCACAAAGCCAAAAGCCGCACAGACTATTACAACGGACGCTTCAGACCAAGGTTGGGGAGCACACATGGAGAGCAGATGTATTCAAGGACAGTGGTCACAAAAGGAGCTACGCACGCACATAAATCAAAAAGAAATGCTAGCAGTGATACATGCAATCGAGGCCTTCAAGCTCTTTCTGCATCAAGGCCACCTACTAATAAGGACAGACAACACCACAGTTATGTGGTACATAAACAAGCAAAGAGGCACCCATTCCTACCCTCTTTGCAGACTGGCAATGAATCTATGGGATCTTTCCTTGAAACTCAATATACAGCTGCAATCCCAGTTTGTGCCAGGAAAAGACAATATACTGGCGGACAGCTTAAGCAGAAATACCATGGATGCACACGAATGGATGCTGCACCCAGACATCTTTCTACAGATAACACAATCATGGGGGCGGCCGGACATAGATCTATTTGCCTCCCCCCACAATCATCAACTGAAGAAATTCTGCTCAAGGACATACCACCCACAAGCGTGGAAAGTGGACGCCCTCTCTTTCAGCTGGAGAACTTTAACAGTGTATGCATTTCCACCTCTTCCATTAATGGCCAAGGTGTTTCGGCTGCTCTGTCCTGATCTTCAGTAAGTGATTCTGATAGCTCCGGACTGGCCAAGACAGCATTGGTACCCACTGCTGAAGAGCATGTCACGTACGAAACCATGGCCTCTTCCTCTATGGCCACTACTACTGACAGCACAATTACAAAACTCTGCATTCCAACCTGAAAACATTGCAACTAACAGCCTGGAAAATACCTTGACTCCTCCTCAGGATAAGCTATCCCAGAGAGTGAAGGATATTATTATGGAAGCTCGCCGGCCTTCCACAAGAAAGGCATATTCAGCAAAATGGAAAAGATTTCTCATTTGGAACACCACAAAGGGCCTAGATGCAACAGTGATGTGCATGGCACATATCCTGGAATATTTGGCAGAAATGTTCCACAATGGTCTGTCTTATTCTTCCATTAAAATTCATGCTTCAGCAATTTCAGCAGAGTACAATACTGATCCACCTGTCTTCTCTCATCCTCTCCTAAGACAGTTTCTAAGAGGAATCAAAAACCTCAAACCTCCAAGGAAACCACCTCTTCCTGCTTGGGACCTTAACTTCGTGTTGGAAAAAGTAACGCTGCCTCCCTTTGAACCAGCAGCATCTGCAGATCTACAGTACCTGTCATGGAAGACTGCCTTCCTTCTGGCCATAACCTCAGCAAGAAGAGTATCTGAGTTACAGGCCCTGATGGCAGTTCAGCCATTCCTTATTTTTCATCAGGACAGAGTTTCATTGAGAACCAATCCTACATTTATGCCAAAGGTGGTATCCAGGGTTTCATTAAACCAAGCTATTCACTTGCCTACCTTCTTTCCAAATCCACAAAACAAAGGGGAGAAACTTCTGCACACCCTGGACATACACGGACAGTTGCGCTACTACTTGGACAGAACTAAAAGTTACAGAAAAACTGACCAGCTTTTGGTAGCATATGCTGCTGGTACACAAGGAAAAGCAATTTCCAAACAGACAATTTCAAAATGGATAGGGAATTGCATTCGTTTTTGTTGCTCCTTTCATGGAAAAGCTGTGCCAGCTAACATTAGACCTCATTCCACGAGAGCCATAGCCACCCCCACAGCCTTCTTAAGAGGGGTGGCTACCAAGGACCTATTAGAAGCTGCCACATGGAGCTCCGTGCATACATTTGCCAAGCATTACAATTTACCTTTATATTCCAGATCCAGAGCAGGCTTTGCTACGGAAGTCCTGCAGGGTTTTTTAGCTACACCATCCTTTACTTAGTTCCTCTACCCCCGGATTGGCTATGGTACTCTACCCATATGTGATGACTGCAGATGCATCCTTGAAGGACATAGTACAGTTTTGTACCTACCATAAATGTAGATGTCCGATAGGTATGCATCTGCAGTCAGGTTTACCCTCCCTCCTTCCCCTCTGTGGTATTTCTTGGGTACTTACCCCTCTTATAGCTAGATGGGGGTAATCTGTTATGGTGTATTTCTTTTTATATTACTGTGCATGTTTGGATTTTTTAAAATGCATCTCTCCAAATTCAGCCTTCCTTAGAGGGCACCTGGCATCTGGGGCAAGAAAAACTGAGGAAGATGGCGTCGGCTGATGCTTTTATACCCGAGGCGCTCTGACGTCGGGGAATGTGCGACATCAGCCGACGCCGGACCCAGACTTTGGAATCCGGCCGACCGAAGGGCTGCCTGAGGCAGGACAAACCCATATGTGATGACTGCAGATGCATACCTATCGGACATCTACATTTATGGTAGGTACAAAACTGTACTTTACTCATGTTGGTTAATACAAAGTCCAAGATATTTTCACCTCTTGTGGGGGTGTCATCCAACTGGTCCAAGGCATTTGCATTGACGAAATCAAGGAATTTCTGGACATGTATTTTGGCATGAATACTTCTTCCAATCTATGGCTAGATAGTCACCCAGGATCCGGGTGTAAAGGGTTGAATCTTGATAGATTCAAAGAGGTCCAGACAGGTGGACTGTTCATCTTGAGTCAGAGTTGGAGTCCTCTAGCTAGCTATGATTTGAATAGGGGTCTTGTCATTTAACTGCACCTAGAGTATTTCCTGTGCATCATACTGTTTGACTAGTGTGTGTTTGAGGTGTGTATGTCTTTTATATTTATTTATATATATATGTGTGTGTGTGTGTATATGTGTAGATATATATGTATATATATGTGTATGTGTGTGTATGTGTGTGTATGTGTGTGTGTGTGTGTGTGTGTATGTATGTGTGTGTGTGTGTGTGTGTGTGTGTGTCTGTCTGTATGTATGTGTGTGTATGTGTGTGAGTGTGTGTATATGTGTGTGTATTATATATATATGTATATATATATATATATATATGTGTGTGTATTATATATATATATGTATATATATGTGTGTGTGTGTATATATATATATATAATGTGTGTGTGTATATATATATATATATATATATATATATATATATATATATATATATGTGTATATATAGGTGTGTGTGTGTGTGTATATATGTATGTGTGTGTGTGTGTGTGTGTGTATATATATATATGTATATGTATATGTATATATATATATGTATATATATATATATGTATATGTATATATGTGTATATATATATATATATATATATATATATATATATATATATATATGTATATATATATGTATATTGCAACTCCACCTCCTTTTGTTTTGCTGCCTACGGCTTGGGGTCTGAATGAATGATAGGATGAGTAACCTGGTATGACTGGTGTGCTCTCTGCAGTTTTGAACCAGGTTTCTGTGACTGTACAAATGTCAGCATCTTCCAAGGTTAAGAATGCTTGCAGTGAGTGCTGTTTCATGTTTAGACTCCTAGCATTTAGCAGCATGACTTTTCATTTACGTTTAGATGAAATTTTCATTTTGGTAGTTTTGACCTCATGGCATTGCCTAAAAAAAGACACTATGGGGGAGGCAAGAGGCTTTTCCAGGAGCCTGAAGCCCAAGGGAGACAGATGCAGGCCATCTCTGGCAAAGCATCGTGGCTTGTCAATCATGTCATTCCAGGCTGTCAGGTTCTGGATCCCCTTTGAATGATACCAGAAACCTAGCCTGTTAGTCATTCATTTTCTGTTTGAATTGAGGCATCATTCTGTGTGACGGTAGAATGCTGCTTAAGGCTTGGGCCAAACCTGCCTGGGGCACATACTCAGCGAGTCTGTCCGGGACATTATTTTAGCGCCTCAAAAAACGGCTACCAAGAAAAGTCTGTGGGAGTAAATGGAAAGAATTGATGTTCTTCGTTTTCCATTGCTGCAGTCCTGACTATTGGGTATAGTCCGCGTCCAGTCGGCCCGAATACCAGAGTATAAGGCTGACGTCGGTCATGGCGCCTTAGACTGACGTCAGTACGTCAGGGTACTAATGCGCATGACCGACGTCATATCCTCAGTCTTTTTTGCCGCATGGTCCGATGCAGAAGCAGTTTTGCGAGTGCAGGTTGGCGTTCTGAAATATTTCCGAAACCGGAGTTTCAGACCGAAAACAGAGTTGGCTAAGTACCCCGTTGGGGAACATTTTGGTTTTTTCTTGCCTCAGTATTTAACCGGATGTCAGAAAAAGTGAATAACTGTATTTCTTGTGGGAAACAGATACCTCATAGGGATTATCATACACTGTGTATACCTTGTTTAGGGCCTGAGCACGACGTTGTTGGTTGCCGTTCTTGTGCTAGATTTAACAAACGCACTATTAAGAGGAGGCTAGACTGTGCCAGGTTAGTGTTTGGGAAGCGTTGCAATTATAATATGCCGTCGGATGCTCCGACGCCCGCTTCATCCAAGAAGCGCAAGGACAAAACAGTTAAGCTTAGGGTTGATGAACCGGCAGTCCCGGACGTCGGTTCTTTAGAAGACTCAGTGGAGCCAGAGGTTTTGCCAGGAGTTTCCATGGAGTCTCAGGCTGAAACTTTACTGTTACAGGATGTGCCTTCTCAGGAGGTAGGCCAGGCTGAGGGGGCTTCTCAGGTAACTGTTCTTCCCTCTCTTCCCAAGGTAGTTAGGGCCTCTCCTTCTGTTGCCAAAACTTCTTTTAGAGGTAGGCCAAGTTCAGCTTCTGTGGGGGCTTCTCCTAGTATTTCGGGCTCTGTACCTAAGAAACATATGCTTAAAATGGCAGAAGATTTGATTACTATGATTAGAGGTTCTATGCCCCCGCCTGATAAGAGGCCTAGGGTGGAACAGGAGTTTGATAGTTTTGAACAGTGTTCAGAGGCTTCAGAGTCTTCTGGAAGACTTACAGGAGTATCCTACTTATTCTGATTCTGATGTGGATGATTCCACTCCTACAGCTTCTCCTCCTGAGGATTTCTCATTTTCAGAGACTCTGCACTCCATGAGGGAGCACTTTAAATGGGAAGGCCAGGATTACTCTGATTCCAGGAAAAGGCTTAGGAATTCTTGTTTTACCCCAGCATAGGCCCTTAGCTATTCCTCCTGTGTTGCATGTGGTGGAAGATGTTTTTGCAGAGGCTTCCCTGAACCCTGACTCCTTGCCTCCTGCTCCTGTTAAGCCTGATAGGTATTATAGGGTGCCTGAAGCTCATAAGTATTTGTTTAAGAGTCCTAGGGCGGACCCAGAAACTATTTCTCAAGGGCCTAAAGGTGTCAAGGCTTCTGTAGTTAAAAATCCTGTTCCCACTGATGAGGCAAAGGCTTTGGATAGGTGGGGAAAGAAAGTGTATACTTCTTCCACTCTAGCCATGAGAGCGTTGAATTGTCAGTTTCATATGCTAAAATATCAGAATTATCTCCTTTCGCAATTAAAATCTAAGGTGGATGCTTTGGCGGAAGGTATTGAGTGTAAAGAGTTGCTGGATTTGGTTCATGTCTCTGAACAAGTGGGTAAGCATTCTTTGCAATGTGGTTTTGATGCTGTACAGGCCTCCTCGAGGGTGGCTGCTACTGGTTCTGTTCTTCGCAGGCATGCCTGGTTGAGGGATCAGAATTTAGCTGAACATGTTAAAACAAAGATTTTGGATGCTCCTTTACAGTCTGATGTGTTTGGATCGCCTGTGGAAGCAGTTTTAAAGAAAATGGAGGACAAAGCTAAGTCTATGCAAACTGTTAAAGATTTTTTGCAGGTGCAGCCACCGAAGTTTAGTAGAAATTGGCCTGCTAAAGGGTGGACATATCCTGCTTATGATTCCCAGTCTAGGGGTAGGTCTAGACGTGGTAGGGGCAGGGCTCAAGGTTCTTTTCGGCCTAGATCAGGGAGTTCACCTGCTCAGACTTCTGGTGAGGGCAGGGGTCAGTCCTTTCGTAAACAGACCCAATGACCTGTCTTTTCAGCTGCCAGTAGACTCTTGTCTGGCAGCTCCTTTGGGAGGAAGACTGTCTCTTTTCAAAGAAAATTGGGATTTAGTTACTCAAGACAAATGGGTGTTGGATATCATTCACCACGGTTACAGATTTTATTTCCATACCATGCCCCCTTTCAAAGGCATGCCAGACGTTCCTCCTCCACAAAGAAAAGAGGCTCACAAGCAAATTTCTCAATTACTACGGATGGGGGCCATTCAACCAGTCCCTGTATCAGAAAGGGGCCTAGGATTTTATTCTCGCCTGTTCTTAGTACCAAAGAAAGGGAACACATGGAGACCAATTTTGGATTTATCTCTCCTCAACACTTTTCTGGACATTCCCAAGTTCAAGATGTTGACGTTGCAACAGCTTTTACCTCTGTTGGGCAAAGATCACTGGATGGTAACTTTAGATCTCAAGGAAGCTTACCTTCATGTGCCTATAAGGTTAAGTTGCAGGAAGTATCTGCGGTTTCGAGCTGGAAATTCTCATTATCAGTTCTCTGCATTGCCCTTTGGCTTATCTACTGCCCAGAGTATTCACAAAGGTTCTGGCTCCAGTGATAGCTTACTTCAGGCTTCAAGGGATTCAAATCTATCCTTACTTGGACGACTGCCTGATTCTGGCTCAAGAAAAGGAAGACCTTCTACAGCATCTGGAATATGTTATAGCAGTGCTAAGATGCCTAGGGTATTCTGTGAACAAAATAAAGTCCAGTCTAGTACCCTCTCAAGACATGTGCTTTCTGGGTGTGAGACTGAATACAGCAGCCCAGATGGCCTTTTTAACCCCGGACAAACAAAAGAGTCTATCACTTTACTTCCATCAACTATCTCATCAGTCCGTGCTGACTGCAAGGACAGTCCTTCAAGCATTAGGGTTCATGGCATCTTGTATTCTGGTGCTTCCCAATGCCAAACTGCATATGAGGAAGCTACAATGGTATCTCAACAATGTATGGACTCAGCACTGCCAGGATTTGGACACTGTCATTCAAATAATACCTTGCCTTCAGAAAGAATTTTTGTGGTGGGCTCAGGAATGTCACCTAAACAAGGGACTCTCTGTGACCCGGCCAGAGGCGAGTCAGATTCTAACGACAGATGCCTCGGACATTGCTTGGGAGCTCATCTAAATGGAAAGTGGATACAAGACAAGTGGCCTGCCAGACTACAGCATCTACATATCAACATGAAGGAGATGTTAGCAGTCCAGTTTGCATTAGTGGCTTTCAAGGAGTTACTTCTTCCAGGGCAGGTGTTGATTCTAACAGACAACACTACTGTCATGTGGTACATCAACAAGCAAGGGGAACACATTCTTATCCTCTATGCAGGCAAGCAATCATTTTATGGGAGACTGCGCTAAGCTTACAACTAACTCTTCAGGCAAGGTTTCTGCCGCGGGCACAGAACTCCTTAGCAGATGTGTTAAGCAGACAAATCATGGATCCCCACGAGTGGAAACTGGATCTTCATGTATTTCAACAATTGACAGTGTCATGGGGAACTCCAGACATAGATCTGTTCGCTTCTCCACTAAACCACCAGCTGCCACAGTATTGCACAAAGGGGTTTCATCACACAGCTTGGAAAGTGGATGCTCTGTCGTTCAGTTGGAAAAACCTTCATGTGTATGCCTTTCCTCCTCTGCCTCTTCTTCCAAAGGTACTCTTAAAGGTCAGGCAAGACAGGCCAAGGATGATTTTGATAGCTCCAGATTGGCCTCGGCAACATTGGTACCCACTTCTACGGAGTCTGGTAAGAAAGCCTCCATGGCCTTTACCTCTGATTCCTCATCTGTTATCTCAGAAGGATGGTCATCTGCTCAATGTCAAGCTTCAGTCTCTTCATCTAACAGCCTGGCATATTCTGTGTTGAGACACAGCAGGTCTCAACTTCCTCAACAAGTTTTAAATGTGATTATGGAAGCTAGAAGACCTAGTACAAGGAAAGTGTATGCAGAAAAATGGAAGAGATTTTTATTTTGGAGTGCAGCAAAGAATTTGGAGATTTCTGAACCTAATTTGAGTGTGGCTCTTCAATATCTTACTGAGTTATTGGACAAAGGTTTGTCTTTCTCTTCCATTAAGATTCATGCTGCAGCAATTTCAGCTCACTATGATTGTGACCCACCATTGTTTTCGCATCCTTTGTTCAAGCAGTTTCTTAGAGGGGCAAAGAATATAAGACCCCCATAGAGCTCCTACTCCTGCTTGGGATCTCAATTTTGTGTTGGAAAAACTTACTCTACAACCTTTGAGCCTCACGGCTACTGCTGAATTGAAGTACTTGTCATGGAAGACTGCTTTTCTGTTGGCTATTACTTCTGCAAGAAGGGTGTCTGAGTTGCAGGCCCTTATGGCAGTAGAGCCCTTTTGATTTTCCATAAGGATAGGGTATCATTACGCTAATCCTTCCTTTATGCCTAAGGTGGTTTCTAGTGTGGCTTTAAACCAAACTATTCATTTGCCTACTTTTATGCAGACCCCCAAAATGCAGGGGAAAAGATTTTGCACACTTTAGATGTACACAGGCAATTGCGTTATTATTTGAGCAGGACTAAGGATTTTAGGCAGTCTCAGCAGTTGTTTGTTTCTTTTGCTTTGAGTTCACAGGGCAAGCCTGTGTCAAAACAAACTATTTCTAGGTGGATTGGCTTTTGCATTGCATTTTGTTATTCCCATCATGGCAAGGAGATTCCAGCTGGGATTAGGCCTCATTCCACTAGGGCTACTGCCACTTCAACTGCATTTCTAAGGGGGGTGGCAACTAAGGATATTTTGGAAGCAGCTACTTGGAGTTCAGTGCATACTTTCTCTAAGCATTATCACCTTCCTATTTACTCTAAGTCTAGGGCTGGTTTTGCCACAGCTGTTTTGCAGGGCATTTTGTCAGCTCCTACTTCTTTATGATTTGCCAGCCTCCCTTACCTCTGCTTTGGGATTCTACCCAATAGTCAGGACTGCAGCAATGGAAAACGAAGAACATAGTACAGTTTTGTACCTACCATAAATGTAGATGTTCGAGGATTCCATTGCTGCAGTCCAATACCCTCCTCCTTCCCCTCTGTGTTTAGGGGTGGTTGTGTAGGTGAGTTTACATGCTTATGTTTTGTATATATATTGTACATGTTTTTGGTGCAGGTATTTTGGGACTTGTTTATTTTTAGGGTCTTCTGACATCTGGGGCAAGAAAAGACTGAGGATATGACGTCGGTCATGCGCATTAGTACCCTGACGTACTGACGTCAGTCTAAGGCGCCATGACCGACGGCGTCAGCCTTATACTCTGGTATTCGGGCCGACTGGACGCGGACTATACCCAATAGTCAGGACTGCAGCAATGGAATCCTCGAACATCTACATTTATGGTAGGTACAAAACTGTACTTTTTCTGGGCCTCTAAAGAGAACATTGACCCTTTTTCATCTCCAATTTCAGCCATCCTTCTCTTTCTTGACCATCTTTTCAAAGAAGGAGACAGCTTCTCTACCATCAAACTTCAATTGGCAGCCATTTCTAACTTTCATTTTGGATAATGATTTTGGTACCCCTACTACTTCCAAACTGTACAAGACCTTTTTGAAAAGAATCTTCCTCCTCAGGCTGCCAAAGATCCTTCACCATGGACTCTCACTGTGGTCTTACAAGGCTTAACTCAAAAACCTTTTGAACCAGCCAGTGATTTTGACATAAACTGTCTTCCAGGATAGAACTTTATCTCCATCACTTCAGCAAACAGAATTTCTGATATTCAGGACCTGTCTACTAAGCCTCCCTACATCATTTTCCACAACGATAGGGTGATGTCCTTCAAGGATGCATCTGCAGTCATCACATATGGGTTGTCCTGCCTCAGGCAGCCCTTCGGTCAGCCGGATTCCAAAGTCTGGGTCTGGCGTCGGCTGATGTCGCCCCTTCCCCGATGTCACAACGCCTGGGGTATAAAAGCGTCAGCTGACGCCATCTTCCCCAGTCTTTCTTGCCGCGTGGTGCCCGAAGCAGAAGCAGTTCGCAAGTGCCGGTTGGCCAGCTCCTATAATTTCGCTATCCGAAGACTTCAAAAGCTAAGTACCCCGTTGGGGACTCTTTCTTGCCTCAGCCGATGTCAGAAAAAGTTAATTGTTTAACTTGTGGGAAACAAATACCTCATAAGGATTTCCACTCTTATTGTCTTCCTTGCTTAGGCCCAGACCACGACGTCTCGGCCTGCTCTGCCTGCGCTTCTTTCAACCGACGCACACTTAGACATCGGTCGGAGTTCGCAGAAGAGTTTTTTGGGGATAGTTTTGCTTACAAAATGCCGTCGGAAACCCTGACATCGCATTTAGTTAAGAAACAGAAAGACAAGGACCGAAACGCGGGCCTCTGTTTCGGCTGAAACCGCGGCTAGGCCTACTGCGAGTGTCTCGGTCTCTGCTGATGCAGAGTCCTTGGAACTTCCGAACCCTGAAATAATTTAACCGACAGCCTCGGTCCCGGAGGCTCCTACCAAGTCGGTTACAGAATTGCCTTCCGAAACTGGTGTATTGGAATCTTCCGACACCATACCTTTAGATAAAGCTACACCAGCACGTGGTGCAGCCAGGCCTCCTGCATCCATGTCTATTAAGGCCTTCACCAGGGCTAAAGCTGCAAAACACACTAAAGCCATGCCTTCCAGAGTTATTCCTCAGGGACCTTCTTTTAGTTCACAGATTTTAACTTTAGCAGAGGACCTGATCTCCTTAATTAGGGGCTCTCAGCCTCATCCGGACAGGGGCTCCCAACCCCCTCTAGACAAAAGGCCCAGGATGGATCCCCCTGATCCCCTTTCCTCAGAGGAGGCCTCTGTTGGCTCGGATCACTCAGACTACCAGGAGGAGGCTTATTCCTCAGGGATTCGGATGCAGAGGAATCTATTCCCTCAGCCTCCCCTCCTGAAGAGCTTTCCTTTGGGGAAACCCTTCACACTATGAGAGAGCATTTCAAATGGCAGGGCCAGGAATATTCTGATTCTAGGAAAAGACTAAGAACTTTTCTTTTACCTCAGCATAGACCTTTGGCTATTCCTCCTGTTTTAAATGTGATTGATGTATATTCTGACTCTAGTATGACCCCTGACACACTGCTTCCGGCCCCTGTTAAGCCTGATAGGTATTACAGGGTCCCGGACACGCACAATTTTCTTTATAAGGCCCACTCTGCTGACCCTGAAACTATTTCACAGAGCCCTAAAGGGGTTGCAGCTGTTACTACTAAGAACCCACTCCCCTCTGCAAAGGAGTCCAGGGCATTAGAGAGATGGGGTAAACAAGTGTATACTTCTGCCACTCTTGCTATGAGGGCATTAAATTGTCAATTTCACATGATACAGTATCAAGAGTATTTGTTAGAAGAAATGCATAAGAAATTGTCTTCTTCTGAACCCCTTGACCGTAAATCCCTTCAGAATCTGGTACATAACTCCCAGCAGGTTAGCAACCATTTCTTGCAGTGTGGTTATGATGCATTGGAAGCTTCATGTAGGTCAGCAATGACAGGTGTTGTCATACGCAGGCATGCTTGGCTGAAGGAACAATCTCTGCCAGAACATGTTAAAGCTAAGCTTTTGGATGCTCCACTGGAAAAGCAAAAGTTATTTGGTTCCACTGCTCAAGACATCCTAAAGAAATTTGAGGAAAAGGCAAAATCTGTACAAACAGTTAAAGATTTTCTTCTAGTCCAACCACCTAGATTCAGCAGAAACTGGCCTTCCAAGAATTGGTCCTTTCCGGACACAGAAAGATTTCAAAGGGGCAGAAACAGGTGTGCCAAAGGTAGAGGCCAAGCTAGGGGCTCCTACAGAGGCAGTCAATGGCAACCTCCAATCCAGACAGGCAGTTCAGGATCTGCAACTGCTGCACAAAGACAAACTCAATGATTCTGCTTTGACCCCGCCAACCAGGGCTCAGTTAGAAGCACCTTTAGGCGGAAAGCTTTCTTTATTCTCAGGAAATTGGCACAACATTACAAGAGACAAATGGACACTCCAAATAATAGACAACGGATACAGATTCCATTTCCACACATTGCCAAAAAGAAAAGGCATACTAGGTCTACCACCAAATCAAAGGACAGAGGCTTTGAAACAAATCTCAAACTTACTACAAATGAAAGCCATATAAAGAGTTCCTATTTCAGAACAAGGCCAAGGATTTTACTCCAGACTATTCCTTGTTCCAAGAAAAGAGCATCAATGGAGACATATTCTCGACTTGTCCGTACTGAATACTTATCTCATTGTGCCAAAATTCAAAATGCTGACTCTACAGCAACTCCTTCCCATGCTGGGCAAGGGGTCTTGGCTGGTTACTCTAGACGTCAAGGAGGCATACCTGCATGTCCCTATCAGACAAAGTTGCAGAAGATACCTCAGATTTCTTGCAGGGTTAGAGCATTATCAATTCTCAGCATTGCCCTTTGGCTTATCTACTGCACCCAGAGTATTCACGAAATACCTGGCATCAGTAATAGCACACTGCAGACTCCAGGGGATTCAAATCTACCCATATCTGGACGACTGCCTTATACAAGCGGACAACCAACAAACTCTGATAAAGGACTTAAATTATGCCATCAATCTTCTACAGGCCTTGGGATATACAGTCAACATGCACAAATCAAGACTTGTTCCATCCCAAAGAATAACCTTCCTGGGTGCGGATCTAGACACAACCACCCAAATGGCTTATCTCACAGAGGAAAAACAAGTCAACTACTGGATTACTTCAAGAATCTGACAAGACAAACTCAGCTGACTGCAAGGAAAATCCTGCAGGCCCTGGGTTATATGGCATCCTGTATTCCTTTGGTTCCACAAGCAAGGCTACATATGAGAAAGCTACAGTGGTACCTAAGGAGTCTATGGACTCGGCACAGTCACAGTTGGGAAACTTTAATCCCACTCATCCCATGCCTTCACAAGGAATTTCTGTGGTGGGCTCAGGCCAGCCAGTCCAACAGAGGGCTGCCTTTCACAAAGCCAAAAACCTCCCAAACTATTACAACAGACGCTTCAGACCTAGGTTGGGGAGCACACATGGAGGGCAGAGGTATCCAAGGACAGTGGTCACGAAAGGAGCTGCGCATGCACATAAATCAAAAGGAAATGCTAGCAGTGATGCATGCAATCGAGGCCTTCAAACTCTTTCTGCATCAAGGCCATCTACTAATAAGGACAGACAACACCACAGTTATGTGGTACATAAACAAGCAAGGAGGTACCCATTCTTACCCTCTGTGCAGGCTGGCAATGAATCTATGGGATCTTTCCTTGAAACTCAGTATACAGCTACAAGCTCAGTTTGTGCCAGGGAAGGACAATATACTGGCGGACAGCTTAAGCAGAAATATCATGGATGCACACAAATGGATGCTGCACCCAGACATTTTCCAACAGATAACACAATCTTGGGGGAGCCCGGACATAGATCTATTTGCATCCCCCCACAATCATCAACTAAAGAAATTCTGCTCAAGGACATACCACCCACAAGCGTGGAAAGTGGACGCCCTCTCTTTCAGCTGGAGAAATCTGACAGTGTATGCATTTCCTCCTCCTCCATTAATGACCAAGGTGTTACTGAAGATCAGGGCAGAGCAGCCAAAAGTGATCCTGATAGCTCCGGACTGGCCAAGACAACACTGGTACCCACTGCTAAGGAGCTTGTCACGTATGAAGCCATGGCCCCTACCTCTATGGCCACTTCTACTGACACAGCACAGCTACAAAACTCTACATTCCAACCTGAAAACATTGCAACTAACAGCGTGGAGAATACCTTGACTCCTCAGGATAAGCTATCCCAGAGAGTAAAGAATATTCTGGAAGCTCGCCGCCCTTCCACAAGGAAGGCATATTCAGCAAAATGGAAAAGATTTCTCATCTGGAACACCACAAAGGGCCTAGATGCGACAATGATGAACATGGCACCTATCCTGGAATATTTGGCAGAAATGTTCCACAATGGACTGTCTTACTCTTCTATTAAGATTCATGCTTCAGCAATTTCAGCAGAGTACAATACTGATCCCTCCTGTCTTTTGTCATCCTCTCCAAAGACAGTTTCTAAGGGGAATCAAAAACATCAAACCTCCTAGGAAACCTCCTCTACCTGCTTGGTTCCTTAACTACATGTTGGAAAAACTAACACTGCCTCCATTTGAACCAGCAGCATCTGCAGATCTACAGTACCTCTCATGGAAGACTGCTTTCCTTCTGGCAATAACCTCAGCAAGAAGAGTTTCGGAATTGCAGGCCCTGATGGCAGTTCAGCCATTTATTATTTTCCATCAGGATAGAGTTTCATTAAGAACTAATCCTACTTTTATGCCAAATGTGGTATCCAGGGTTTCATTGAATCAAGCTATTCACTTGCCTACCTTCTTCCCAAATCCACAAAACAAAGGGCGAAACTGCTGCACACCCTGGACATTCACAGACAGTAGCGCTACTACTTGGACAGAACTAAAGGTTTCAGAAAAACTGACCAGCTGCTGGTAGCATATGCTGCTGGTACTCAAGGAAAAGCAATTTCCCAACAGACAATTTCAAAATGGATAGGAAATTGCATCCGCTTTTGTTACTCATTTCATGGAAAGACTGTACCAGCTAACATTAGACCTCATTCTACGAGAGCCAAAGCCACCTCCACAGCCTTCTTAAGAGGGGTGGCTACAAAAGACATTTTAGAAGCTGCCACATGGAGCTCCGTGCATACATTTGCCAAGCATTACAATTTACCTTTATTTTCCAGATCAGAGCAGGCTTTGCTATGGCTGTCCTGCAGGGTATCTTAGCTACACCATCCTTTTCCTAGTACCTCCACCCCCAGATTGGCTATGGTATTCTACCCATATGTGATGACTGCAGATGCATCCTTGAAGGACATAGTACAGTTTTGTACCTACCATAAATGTAGATGTCCGATAGGTATACATCTGCAGTCAGGTTTACCCTCCCTCCTTCCCCTCTGTGGTACTCCTAGGGTGCTTACCTTTCTATTAGCTAGCTGGGGGATCTATTATGGTTTATTTGTTTATACATATATATATATATATATATATATATATATATATATATATATTTGCAAATGTTTGGATTTTTTACTGCATTTTTCCAAATTTAGCCTTCCTAGAGGGCACCTGGCATCTGGGGCAAGAAAAACTGAGGAAGATGGCGTCGGCTGACGCTTTTATACCCCAGGCGTTGTGACGTCAGGGAAGGGTCGACATCAGCCGACGCCGGACCCAGACTTTGGAATCTGGCCGACCAAAGGACAACCCATATGTGATGACCGCAGATGCATACCTATCGGACATCTACATTTATGGTAGGTACAAAACTGTACTTTCCTTCATAGTAATTTATCTTTTATGTGCAAGGTAGCTACAGAATCCAGTCTCAACCAGACCATACAACTACCAGTTTTCTTCCCAAATTTTTTGAATGAAGGACTTTTATTACACCTGCTTGATGTACAAAGACAATTACGTTCTTATCTTCATAGGAGCAAATCTTTTTGAAAGTCAGAACAATTATTTGTGTCCTCCTCTCATAGCCGTCTAGGTGAGGTGGTTTCAAAAGTTACTCTTGCTAAATAGATAACAGACTGCATTACCCTGATTTATTCCACAAATGGGTTAGTTACCTCATCCTCCTAAGGCCCACTCAACTAGGTCTATGTCCACGTCATTTGCCTTTTCTTCCAGATCATCATTGGATGGTATCTGTGCTGCAGCCACTTGGTCAAAAGCTCATACCTTTGTCTCTTGTTACATATTGGGCATTGTTGCAGGAGTAGAGCTTCCTTCAGTTCGGCAGTGTTCCTGCAGTACCAGCAAGCCTTCCTTCCTTGAGACTACCCAGGAGTTGCATAAGCTGGGGACTCTAACCCAGCTGTGAGGAGGAATGAAAGAGAGAACATCAGATTTGAGTTATGTATGTTCCATAACTTGGAATCTGTGTTGTCTTCTTTCATTCCTCCCCACCTTCCCTCCTTACCATCCCCCCTTCCTGGTGCTGTAGAAGACATGGAGAGAATTTTTTTAGGAACTGATGTTCCTGGTTTTGAGCCTCTGGTTCTAAGTGTGTACTTCCTTCTTTCTTCTCTGCTCTCTGTCAGCTATTTGGGCAGCAAACTTAATCTGAGGGAGTTAGATAGAGGACAGTGCATTATGGGAAGTGGGAGGAGCTCGAGACCTGGATCCTAGTCTGTAAAAATGTGGCTAAGTCTGATCCGAGAGTCAGATCAGTAACTCAGCTGTGAGGAGAAATTAAAGAAGACAACATAGATACCAAATTATGGTAAGTACGTAATTCACAATTAGTCTCTTCCACTATCAGCAGTGTTCTTGTGTTATCAAATATGTTCTTACCTTGTATGAATCCACACCGATCATTGTGTATAACTTTTGTTAATATTTCTTTTAAACAGTTGGAAAGTGCAGTTATAATTACCTTATAATTGTGATCGTTATTGACCTGTAAGAACTTGGAAACCAAGGGTCACATTCTGCCTCATATGTTGCTGCTATTGAGCCCTTTTTCTAGCTTCATGGTATTTGTGTGCATTATGATGATCATTAATATTGTCCAGCCCTGTAGTAATTCTCATCCCTCTCTCCACCACACCTTCGTATCTCGGTGGAGATAGCATCTGTTCCTGGCAATTTGTCACCTGCTTTTATCTCGCATGCCAATCTGACCTCCTCTTGTGTAATTTATTTCATTAATCCCCCTGCAGCTTTATCAATTTTAAGATGGAGATGGTTTTCAGATGCTGTCTTGTCCTTCTGCTGCTTCATCACCGCTGATGTCTGACTTGTAATAGGCTTTATAATAGTCTGATTGCTTTAATTATTTCTCCCATTGTCTGTATTGTTCAGTCTGTTCCGACACCATTTCATAGGTGCTTCTCTCCACTATTTGCATTCCTAATCTACATGCTAGCCTCCTTATGCCCCATGGAATATTGATATAGTATGAAGTTCATCATATTGATCACAGCTGCAGTAACCTTAGCTGTGTATGGGTTATATCCTGCCAAAGATGCAGTGGCTGGCCAGCTTCCAAAGCTTCAGGGCACCTTCCATTCACCCAACTGTCAGCTCGAACTGAGCTAAGTAAAAGACTAGTTTGGGTGTCAGGCCCTTCAGAAGTTTACTGCTGGCGAAAGAGTACACTCCTCTGTGGTTTTCGGGGGTTAGCTGTCAGCTTGTGCTGGTCCTTTGCTTTGCAGATAAGTTCTCTTAGGGGAACAACCCTCAATTTTGTAAATGTTGTTTTATCACTTTGCTGTTCATGAAAGCTATTTTAAACCTTGGATTTTTGTGGTTTAACAGACTGTCATGAGACTGTATTGTACTTTTAAACAGGCGAGCTCTTTATTCTTGTCAGTTTAAAAGTTGTGTAAAGTAACTGAAAACCATTTTTATGGAAGGCAATTTGTTTATTTTACTTTTGTGGAACTGTTAGTGTTTTAAAATGCTTTTTACTGTGTTTTTCTGTGAAGAAAGTGACTTTAAAAGACTTGTAGTTTTTACCAGCATTTTCTGCCCGTTTTCCCTGGGAATGAGGCAATATTTTTGTCTTGACTATAGAACAAACTACCAGTCCCATAGTAGGGCCTTTTTCCAACTCCAAAAAGAAAAAGTTAACCAAACAACTTTGCCACCACAGCAGGCTAGCAGTTTGCGTCAGTCACAGGTGGGTGACACTGCTGTGGCCATTTGTTGTACCTCAGATCACTCATCTTATTACCCTGGAAATCTCTCTGCTGTAGGTAGCACCTACAGCCAGTATGGACCAGGGGTTAACAAAGTCCTCTATGGTTGTTGGGGTCCCCTCCTTGGGCAAAGGAGAACAGTAACTCTTCTCGTTCCTGGGAGAGGGAACAGAAAAGGCTTCCTTGATCTCAGAATGCTGTCCCCATCCCTGGTGAAATTGCTTTTGCCATTAGTAACACTGTTGGCCCCTTTTGTCCTGTCCAGAAGAAACAGAAAACTATGCATGTCTACTCCTCCTCAAATTTCCCTAGACAGGAGTAGTTTAATGCGTCTGGTTCAGGGTTTAATTCAGGCTATTGGTCCTTTGTGTAGAGTAGTTTCTGGTAAAAGAGGGATGCCTCTTCCTGAATTGATTTAAGAGTTTGAATCTGAACAGGAGGATGAATGGACAGATACATGGTTTTCTTCTTAGATTTCTGATACAGATTCAGAGGAGAGCAGAGTTTCTGGTTCTACCCTTGGGGATTTCTCCTATGAGTATTGCTAGAATGTGCCAGTTTTTCTCATTTTCAATGGGAGAACACTGACATGTCTCAGTCCCTCAGAAAATACTGAGTTGCTAAAGAAGGAATTTCCAGAACCTAGATCTGTTCTTGATCTGTCTGATGTCCTTCAAGGATGCATCTGCAGTCATCACATATGGGTTGTCCTGCCTCAGGCAGCCCTTCGGTCGGCCGGATTCCAAAGTCTGGGTCCGGCGTCGGCTGATGTCGCACATTCCCCGACGTCAGAGCGCCTGGGGTATAAAAGCATCAGCCGACGCCATCTTCCTCAGTCTTTCTTGCCGCGTGGTGCCCGAAGCAGAAGCAGTTCACAAGTGCCAGTCGGCCAGCTCCTGTAATTCAGCTAACCGAAGACTTCAAAAGCTAAGTACCCCACTGGGGACTCTTTCTTGCCTCAGCCGATGTCAGATAAAGTTAATTGTTTAACTTGTGGGGAAACAAATACCTCATAAGGATTTCCACTCTTACTGCCTCCCCTGCTTAGGCCCAGACCACGACGTCTCGGCCTGTTCAGCCTGTGCTTCCTTCAACCGACGCACTCTTAGACGTCGGTCGGAGTTCGCAGAGGAGTTTTTTGGGGCTAGTTTTTCATATAAAATGCCGTCTGAGACCCAGACTTCCCATTTAACTAAGAAACGGAAAGACAAGGACCGATTCGCGCTGGCCGCGGTTTTGGCTAAAACCACGGCTAGGCCTGCCGCGAGTGTCTCGGCTGATACAGAGTCCTTGGTACTTCCGAACCCTGAAACCGTACAACCGACAGCCTCGGCCCCGGAGGCCCCTGCCGAGTCGGTTATTGAATTTCCTTCAGAAACTGGTGTCTTGGAAGCTTCCAACACCATTCCACTAGACAAAGCTACACCAGCACGTGGTGCAGCCAGGCCTCCTGCATCCATGCCCATAAAGGCTTTCACCAGGGCTAAAGCTGCTAAACACACAAAAGCTATGCCTCCCAGGGATATTCCCCAGGGACCCACTTCTAGTTCTCAGATCCTAACTTTGGCAGAGGACCTCATCTCTTTAATCAGGGGCTCTCAACCCCCTCTAGACAAAAGGCCCAGGGTTGACCCCCCCTGACCCCCACTCCTCAGAGGAGGCCTCTGATGGCTCTGATCACTCGGACTACCAGGAGGAGGCTTTTTCGGCCTACGAGGATTCGGATGCAGAGGAATCTATCCCCTCAGCCTCCCCTCCTGAAGAGCTATCCTTCGGGGAGACGCTTCACTCTGAGAGAGCATTTAAAATGGCAGGGCCAGGAATATTCTGATTCCAGGAAAAGATTAAGAACCTTTCTACATTTACCTCAGCATAGACCTTTGGCTATTCCTCCTGTCTTAAATGTCATTAATGATGTGTACTCTGAGTCTAGTATAACTCCTGACACTCCGCCTCCGGCCCCTGTTAAACCCGATAGGTATTACAGGGTTCCGGACTCGCATCATTTTCTTTACAAGGCCCACTCTGCTGATCCTGAAACTATTTCCCAGGGCCCTAAAGGGGTTGCAGCTGCTACTACTAAGAACCCACTCCCCTCTGCAAAGGAGTCCAGGGCTTTAGAGAGATGGGGTAAACAAGTGTATACTTCTGCCACTCTTTCTATGAGGGCATTAAATTGTCAATTTCATATGATACAGTACCAAGAGTATTTGTTAGAAGAAATGCATAAGAAACTGTCTTCTTCTGAACCCCTTGATCGCAAATCCCTTCAGGATCTGGTACATAACTCCCAGCAGGTTAGCAACCATTTCTTGCAGTGTGGTTATGATGCATTGGAAGCTTCATGTAGGTCAGCAATGACTGGTGTAGTCATACGTAGGCATGCTTGGCTGAAGGAACAATCTCTGCCAGACCATGTTAAAGCTAAGCTTCTGGATGCTCCACTGGAAAAGCAACAATTATTTGGTTCCACTGCTCAAGAGGTCCTAAAGAAATTTGAGGAAAAGGCGAAATCTGTACAAACAGTTAAGGATTTTCTTCAAGTCCAACCACCAAGATTCAGCAGAAATTGGCCTACCAAGAATTGGTCCTTTCCGGACACAGAAAGATTTCAGAGAGGCAGGAACAGGCGTGCCAGAGGTAGAGGGCAAGCTAGGGGCTCCTACAGAGGCCGTCAATGGCAGCCTCCAAACCAGACAGGTAGTGCAGGACCTACAACTGCTGCACAAGGACAGACTCAATGACTTTGACTCCGCCAACCAGGGCTCAATTAGAAGCACCTTTAGGCGGAAAGCTTTCTTTATTCTCAAAAAATTGGCATAGCATTACAAGGGACAAATGGACACTGCAAATAATAGACAACGGATACAGGTTCCATTTTCACACATTGCCAAAAAGAAAAGGCATGCCAGATCTGCCACCAAATCAAAGGGCAGAGGCTTTGAAACAAATCTCAAACTTAATACAAATGAAAGCTATAGAAAAAGTTCCTCTTTCAGAACAAGGCCAAGGATTTTATTCCAGACTATTCCTTGTTCCAAGAAAAGCAAATCAGTGGAGACCTTTTCTCGACTTGTCCGCACTGAATACTTGTCTCATTGTGCCAAAATTCAAAATGCTGACTCTACAGCAACTCCTTCCCATGCTGGGCAAGGGGTCTTGGCTGGTGACTCTAGACCTCAAGGAGGCATACCTGCATGTCCCTATCAGACAAAGTTGCAGAAGACACCTCAGATTTCTTGCAGGGTCAGAGCATTATCAATTCTCAGCATTGCCCTTTGGCTTATCTACTGCGCCCAGAGTATTCACGAAATGCCTGGCATCAGTAATTGCACACTGCAGACTTCAGGGGATTCAAATATACCCATATCTGGACGACTGCCTTGTACAAACGGTCAGCCAACAAACTTTGGTAAAGGACTTAAATTATGCCATCAACCTTCTGCAGGCCTTGGGCTATACAGTCAACCTGCACAAATCAAGACTTGTTCCATCCCAAAGAATAACCTTTCTGGGTGCGGATCTAGACACAACCAACCAAATGGCCTATCTCACAGAAGAAAAACAAAGACAACTACCGGATTACTTCAAGAATCTGACCAGGCAAACTCAGCTGACTGCAAGGCAAATCCTGCAGGCCCTGGGTTACATGGCATCCTGCATTCTTTTGATCCCACAAGCAAGGCTGCATATGAGAAAACTACAGTGGTACCTAAGGAGTTTATGGACTCTGCACAGTCACAGCTTAGAAACTTTGATTCCACTCTTTCCATGCCTTCAAAAGGAATTTATGTGGTGGGCTCAGGCCAGCCAGTCCAACAGGGGGTTGCCCTTCACAAAGCCAAAAGCCACCCAAACTATTACAACGGACGCTTCAGACCTAGGTTGGGGAGCACACATGGAGGGGGCAGAGGTATTCAAGGACAGTGGTCACAAAAGGAGCTACGCATGCACATAAAGCAAAAAGAAATGCTAGCAGTGATGCATGCAATCGAGGCCTTCAAATTCTTTCTGCATCAAGGCCACCTACTAATAAGGACAGACAACACCACAGTTATGTGGTACATAAGCAAGGAGGCACCCATTCCTACCCTCTTTGCAGACTGGCAATGAATCTATGGGATCTTTCCTTGAAACTCAATCTACAATTGCAAGCCCAGTTTGTGCCAGGGAAAGACATACTGGCGGACAGCTTAAGCAGAAATATCATGGATGCGCACGAATGAATGCTGCACCCAGACTTCTTTCTACAGATAACACAATCATGGGGGAGGCCGGACATAGATCTATTTGCCTCCCCCCACAATCATCAACTGAAGAAATTCTGCTCAAGAACATACCCACCCACAAGCGTGGAAAGTGGGCGCTCTCTCTTTCAGCTGGAGAAATCTAACAGTGTATGCATTTCCACCTCTACCATTAATGACCAAGGTGTTACTGAAGATCAGGGCAGAGCAGCCAAAAGTGATTCTGATAGCTCCGGACTGGCCAAGACAGCACTGGTACCCACTGCTAAAGAGCATGTCCCGTACAAATTCATGGCCTCTTCATCGATGGCCACTTCTACTGACACAGCACAATTACAAAACTCTGCATTCCAACCTGAAAACCTTGCAACTAACAGCCTGGAAAATACCTTGACTCCTCCTCAGGATAAGCTATCCCAGAGAGTGAAGGATATTATCATGGAAGCTCGCCGCCCTTCCACAAGAAAGGCATATTCAGCAAAATGGAAAAGATTTCTCATTTGGAACACCACAAAGGGCCTAGATGCAACAGTGATGAGCATGGCACATATCCTGGAATATTTGGCAGAAATGTTCCACAATGGTCTTTTTTATTCTTCCATTAAAATTCATGCTTCAGCAATTTCAGCAGAGTACAATACTGATCCACCTTTCTCTCATCCTCTTCTGAGACAGTTTCTAAGAGGAATCAAAAACATCAAACCTCCAAGGAAACCACCTCTACCTGCTTGAGACCTTAACTTCGTGTTGGAAAAACTAACGCTGCCTCCATTTGAACCGGCAGCATCTGCAGATCCTACAGTACCTTTCATGGAAGACTGCCTTCCTTCTGGCCATAACCTCAGCAGGAAGAGTTTGGGAGTTACAGGCCCTGATGGCAGTACAGCCATTCCTTATTTTTCATCAGGACAGAGTTTCATTGAGAACCAATCCTAGATTTATGCCAAAGGTGGTATCCAGGGTTTCATTAAACCAAGCTATTCACTTGCCTACCTTCTTTCCAAATCCACAAAACAAAGGGGAGAAACTTCTGCACACCCTGGACATACACAGTTGCGCTACTACTTGGACAGAACTAAAAGTTATAGAAAAACTGACCAGCTGTTGGTAGCATATGCCGCTGGTACACAAGGAAAAGCAATTTCCAAACAGACAATTTCAAAATGGATAGGAAATTGCATTCGCTTTTGTTACTCCTTTCATGGAAAGACTGTACCAGCTAACATTAGACCTCATTCCACGAGAGCCACAGCCACCTCCACAGCCTTCTTAAGAGGGGTGACTACCAAGGACATTTTAGAAGCTGCCACATGGAGCTCCGTGCATACATTTGCCAAGCATTGCAATTTACCTTTATATTCCAGATGCAGAGCAGGCTTTGCTTCGGCTGTCCTGCAGGATATTTTAGCTACACCATCCTTTACTTAGTTCCTCCACTCCCAGATTGGCTATGGTACTCTACCCATATGTGATGACTGCAGATGCATCCTTGAAGGACATAGTACAGTTTTGTACCTACCATAAATGTAGATGTCCGATAGGTATGCATCTGCAGTCAGGTTTACCCTCCCTCCTTCCCCTCTGTGGTATTTCTTGGGTACTTACCCCTCTTATAGCTAGCTGGGGGTAATCTGTTATGGTGTATTTCTTTTTATATTACTGTGCATGTTTGGATTTTTAAATGCATCTCTCCAAATTTAGACTTCCTTAGAGGGCACCTGGCATCTGGGGCAAGAAAAACTGAGGAAGATGGCGTCGGCTGATGCTTTTGTACCCTAGGCGCTCTGACGTTTGGGAATGTGTGGCATCAGCCAATGCCGGACCCAGACTTTGGAATCCGGCCGACCGAAGGGCTGCCTGAGGCAGGACAACCCATATGTGATGACTGCAGATGCATACCTATCGGACATCTACATTTATGGTAGGTACAAAACTGTACTTTTTAGAGAGAGAGTCTGTGTGACTACCTGCAGTTTTCCTAATAGTCAGCCAGCTGCCCCTAAAAAGGCAGATAGGCTGTATAGTTTCTCAGTCTTTTAGGTTTTTGTACACTATTCCCAAACCTGACCCAGCAGCTGTAGCTTTAGTTGATCCCATTGCTGCTAAAAAGTTGCTTCCTATCCTACTCTTTCTGATAAGGATGGTAGAATTGTTAATAAGAATGGAGGAAAGTGTATACTAAGATTTTTCAGAATTGTGAGCTGGCAGTCTCATGTTAGTTTATTCTCACTAATTGTGAAAGTATAGGGAATGGTTTGTCTGCAAATTATTCTTGTGAGGAGGAATCTGCTTTAAGTAATTTAGTTTCTTCTGTTGCACAGGTCACTACTTATTGTTTGTAGTACGGGTATGATTCTGATGCTTCTTCCTGGGCTACTTCCACCTGGTACTATTTTGGGGAGATTTTCCTGGCTGCATTCCTAGAACCTCCCAGATCATGATAAAAATGAGATTTTAAATTCCCCATTGGATAGAAGTTTAGTTTTTGATCCCTCTTTTGCAGAGGTGATCAAAAGGTTTGTTGAAAGGAGTAAATTAATCCAGGGAATCTCTAAGATTTTTTTGTGCCCCCCCCCCCCCCCCATTTCAAAAAATTTCCAAGGGATTCTCTCTTGTCATCCAATTTTGGCATAAATCAGAGTAAACAGTCTCAACAAAATGCAGGTAAACATATGTTTTAAGAATAAATGGCAAGGGGTTTTCAAAAAGAAGCCTTAAGCCTCTCAAGACCAGACAGTCGAGTCTGAATGACTATGAAACAGGTCTTGCAACCCCCTCCCACCCTCACCCCTTTTTTTTCTGCCCGAAAGTCTGAATCTCTATTTCATTTTGGCAGCAGATCTGATTTTTTTTTTAAACAGGAAGCATCTTTATTGAATTATCACTTATAACACAGACAGTTTTACATTTATATAAATGAAACTAAACCATACTGACAATTTCAGTTGCAAACATTGCATATTACAAACCGTACTGACAACAGTAGCTGCAAATATTATACATTGCTTATAGTATATGTAGATGTTCATTGTTTTACCCTGCTGCAGTCATCACACTTGGGTTATCTTGCCGTCAGGCAGTCCCGCAGTCGGCCAGAGTTTCAAAGTCTTGGTCCTGCATCGGTTGCTGTCGCTTCCTCCCTGCCATCAGTGCGCCAGGGGTATACAAGAGGCATCCAACGCCATTTTCTTCAGTCTTTCTTGCCGTGCGGTGCCCGAAGCAGAAGCAGTTCGCAAGTGCCGGTCGGCAGACACCTGAGATTTTCGAATCGAATTTCAGTCCGAAGTCTTCAATAAAGCTAAGTACCCCGTTGGGGAACCTTTTCTTGCCTCAGTCCGATGTCAGAAAAAGTTAACAGTTGCATTTCTTGTGGGAAGCAAATACCTCATAAGGACTTCCATTCTTATTGTATTCCTTGCCTAGGCCCAGACCACGACGTCACAGGTTGTCTGTTTTGTGCTAGGTTTAATAAACGAACTATCAAACGCCATTTTGACTTCGCACTACATTACTTTGGTAGGAAATTTAATTACATCATGCCATCGGAGCAGCCGACCGGCATGCATAAAAAATGCAAGGATAAGGACAGGCAGCCTGGAACCAAGCCAGACTCTGAGGCCTCTGCTGGGCCTGTCGCCGGTTCTCCGGTTTTCAGTGAGGCGCCTACGCAGCCCCTGACGACCGCAGAAATGGAACCCCAGACAGCTTCGGATTCTCAAGCGGAGTGTACTAGGCCATCGCAACCATCTTCTTTAGGCCCTTCCGACACTGGAGCAGAAGGTGATCCCGGTGCAGTAGAAACGCCTTCGGTTTCAGAAGGTGTCTTCAGACCGACTACACTCACCATTAAATCTTATGCTAAGCTAAAAACTCCATTAAAGCCAAAAAAGACTGTACATCAGTCTCCTGTTCAAGGCCCCATGCCTAAGAAACAGATGCTTAAGATGGCTGAGGATTTGATTTCCCTAATCAGGGGTTCCCATCCCCCTCCTGATAAAAGGCCAAGACAAGAGGAGGACTGCTTCCTCTGACCAGGTTTCTATTTCCTCAGATTCTTCTGAGGAACAGGATTATGCTTTTCCCCCTTATGAAGATTCTGATGCTGAAGACTATATTCCCTCAGCATCTCCCCCTGAAGACAACTCCTTTGGGGAAACTTTACATACCATGAGGGCACATTTCCACTGGGAAGGCCAGGACTACTCTGACTCTAAGAAAAGGCTCAGAGTTTCCTTTACTAGCCCAGCACATACCACTAGCTATCCCTCCAGTTTTAGATATTGTGGATGATGTTTACTTAGTCTAGTCTAAATTCAGACTCCCTACCTCATGCACCAGCCAAACCAGACAGATACTGCAGAGTGCCTGACACACACAAATTCCTTTATAAAAACCCTCTGGCTGACCCAGAAACAATTTCCCAGGGTCCCAAAGGGGCTAAAGCTTCTATGGCTAAAAATCCTGTACCCTCTGAAAGGGATTCCAGAGCCCTAGATAGATGGGGAAAGAAGATATACACCTCAGCTACTCTGGCTATGAGAGCATTAAATTGTCAGTTTCACATGCTGAAATATCAGCAATTCCTAATGTCTTAATTAAAACAAAAACTGAGCACGCATTCTGAACAGGCTGAATTCAAGGAAATGCAGGATCTGTTGCATGCAGCTGAACAGGTGGGCAAACCTACTTTACAATGTGGATTTGATTCATTGAAAGCTTCCTGTAGAGCAGCTGTTACTGGGTCTGTCATACGCAGACATGCTTGGTTAAAAGAACAAACACTACCTGATCATGTTAAAGCAAAATTATTGGATGCACCTTTACAGCAGGATGTCTTATTTGGTATCAAAGCAAAAGAGATTTTAAAGAAAATGGAGGATAAGGCAAAGTCTGTGCAGACTGTCAGGGATTTTTTTACAGGTATAACCCCCTCGTTTCAGCAGAAATTGGCCAACAAAAAACTGGTCCTTTCCAGCTTCTGACAGACCACAGAGGGGCAAATACAGACGCCCAAGGGGCAGAGATCAGTCACAAGGCCCTTACAAACCTTGCCAATGGGGTGCCACAACCCAGAAAGGAGGTGAAGACAGGTCCCAAGCTAGCAGAAGACCAACACAATGACTCAGCCCTCCAACTACCAAGCAAATCTCTCTTGGAATCTCCCTTGGGAGGAAAATTAGCACTTTTTGCAGAAAATTGGCACATCACAAAAGACAAATGGGTCCTAAACATTGTCTCACAAGGATACAGATTCCACTTTCATACCTTGCCAAGGATAAAAGGAATGCCAAACCTGCCACCAAATCAATGGGCAGAGGCACAAAAACAAATTACAGCTCTCATGGACATGAGAGCCATTCAACAGGTACCTACACAGGAGTAAGGACAAGGATTTTACTCGGGACTCTTTCTAGTCCCCAGAAAGGACAAAGCATGGAGACCCATTCTGGATCTTTCAATTCTGAACAGCTATCTGCAAGTACCAAAATTCAAGATGCTAACACTACAGCAGCTTCTTCCCATGCTGGGCAAGAAGGCTTGGCTAGTAACGTTGGATCTCAAGGAGGCATACCTGCATGTCCCTATACGACAAAATTGCAGAAGATACCTCTGCTTCATTGCAGGTTCAACCCATTTTCAATTCTCTGCACTGCCCTTTGGCTTATCTACTGCGCCCAGGGTCTTCACAAAATGCCTGGCACCAGTAATTGCATACTGCAGACAGAGGAATTCAAATATACCCATACGTGGACGACTGCCTTATTCAAGCAGAAAGCAAGGACTTTCTTTTAAAACATCTGGCATTTGTCAAACACCTTCTAAGTTGCCTAGGGTACACAGTAAATGAAAAGAAATCAAAACTAGTGCCCTCACAAAACATAATATTCCTGGGTGCCAGCTTGAATACAGTGCCAGCTTGAATACAACGGCCCAGATGGCTTATCTCACGCCAGACAAGCAACAACAGCTGACTCAATACTTCAAAATAATGACAACAAAGACCCAACTCCCTGCAAGAAAAATTCTGCAAGTCTTGGGATTCATGGCGTCTTGCATACTGCTAATACCATTTGCAAAACTGCATATGAGGAAATTACAATGGTACCTGAGAAGCGTATGGACTCAGCACAGCCACAGCTTGGAAACAATGATACCACTCATTCCCTGCCTTCAACAGGAGTTTGTATGGTGGGCACAGGCATGTCACCTCAACAAGGGTCAGCCTTTCACATTACCCACAGCCAGGCAAGCTATGACAACAGATGCATCGGGCTATGCCTGGGGAGCACACATGGCAGGACAGTGCATTCAGGGCAAATGGACTACAGATCAAAGGCATCTGCATATCAATCAAAAGGAAATGCTAGCAGTACAAAATGCCCTAACAGCTTTCAAGGACCTCTTACACCCAGGACAACTAATAATAAAGACTAACAATACCACAGTAATGTGGTACATCAACAAGCAAGGGAGCACACATTCCTACCCTCTATGCATGCAAGCAATGACCTTGTGGAACACAGCACTGTCTTACCCAGTTCAACTACAAGCACAATTCCTGCCAGGAAAGAAACATATTGACAGACGACATAAGCAAAAACATCATGGATCCCCACGAGTGGAAACTGGATCCACAAGTATTTGCAATGGTAACTCAAAAATGGGGATGCTCAGACATAGATCTGTTTGCCAACCCCCAAAACTACCAACTTCAAAAATTTTGTACACTGACATTCCACCCACAAGCTTGGAAAGTGGACGCCCTCTCATTCAGTTGGAAAACATTAACAATGTATGCCTTTCCTCCACTGCCTCTTCTAGCAAAGGTGCTGCTGAAAGTCAGATTAGAGAGACCACAAATGATACTCCTTGCACCAGACTGGCCACGCCAGCACTGGTATCCAATTCTAAAGAACATGACCCCTGGCCCACCATGGGTTTTACCACAAATTCCTCACCTGCTCACCCAGCAAGACAGTCAAATTCTACACAGCCAGCTCAAGACTTTAAACCTGGCTGCATAGCAAATTACCTAAACAATCAACCTACACCTCTATCCAAAGCTGTTATGGATGTCATTCAGGAGGCCCAGCACCAGGAAAATCTATTCAGACAAATGGAAAAGATTTTGCGCCTGGAACCAGGCTAAAGGCCAAAATCCCCTTGATCCAAACATTCCTCAGATTCTACAATATTTAACTGAGATGTTGCACAAAGGACTTTTTTTCATCTGTTAAGATCTATGCCTCAGCAATTTCAGCTCATTACAACATGGATCCTCCTTTATTTTCACATCCACTCCTAAGACAGTACCTCAGAGGGGCTAAGAACATAAGACCGCCCAGGAGAGCACCAACACCTACTTGGGATCACAACTTTGTTCTGGAAAAACTTACACTGCTGCCCTTTGAACCAGTTTTCTCAGTTGATTTAAAGTTTCTTTCATGGAAAACTGCCCTGCTGCTAGCAATAACTTCAGCTAGAAGAGTCTCAGAGCTACAGGCACTAATGGCAGTGGAGCCTTTCCTCTTTTTTCATCAAGACAGAGTCTCTCTGTGAACTAACCCTTCCTTTATGCCAAAGGTGGTATCCATTGTGGTCCTAAACCAAACCATTCATTTGCCCACCCTTTTTCCAAATCCCCAGAACAAAGGAGAAAGACTCCTGCACTCTTTGGACATTCACAGACAATTGCGTTACTACTTTGATAAAACTAAGGCTTTCAGAAACTCTGACCAGCTCTTTGAAGCCTATGCTGCAGGATCACAAGAAAAAGCCATCTCAAAACAGACCATTTCAAAATGGATAGGACATTGCATATGTTTCTGCTACACGTATCATGGGAAAGCGGTACCTGCTGGCATTAGGCCCCACTCCACCAGGGCTACAGCTACATCAGCAGCCTTTCTCAGGGGGGTGCCAACCAAGGATATTCTGGAAGCTGCAACTTTTTCAGTGCACACCTTCACCAAGCACCATCACTTACCTCTATATTCTAAGACTAGAGCTGGCTTTGCCACTGCAGTTTTGGAGGGCCTACTAGCTTCTTCTAACCCTGTTTAACTCCACCACCCATGCTTATCTTTGTGATTCAACCCAAGTGTGATGACTGCAGCAGGGTAACACGATGAACATAGTACAGTTTTGTACCCACCATAAATGTAGATGTTAGAGTGTTCACCCTGCTGCAGTCCAGGATACCCTCCCTCCATCCCCTCTGAACTAGCTGGACTTATCCATACCTTTCTATCCTATACAACCTCTGTGGTGTATTTGCTTGTGACTGAAAGTATTGTTTTATTTTTACTTGTATGTTTTTATATAGCAATATGTTTTGCCTACCTGTTGGGGGCACCTGACATCTGGGGCAAGAAAAACTGAAGAAAATGGTGTTGGATGCCTCTTGTATACCCCTGGCGCACTGACGTCAGGGAGGAAGCGACAGCAACTGACGCCGGACTAAGACTTTGGAACTCTGGCTGACTGCGGGACCGCCTGACTGCAGGATAACCCAAGTGTGATGACTGCAGCAGGGTGAACACTCGAACATCTACATTTATGGTAGGTACAGAACTGTACTTTATAGTCAGTCAAACATTACATAGGTCCTTCAGATCCTGCCTTCTTTAAAAACTTTCTTCCTCTGCATGTATTGATCCCACAATTCCCATTTTTTCCTATGCAATTTGCTCTCCTTTTCTAAATATCTAATGGCAACAGATTTGATGATGTCCTTTTCATTCTTCAACAAATGGGTTTTGGATATGATCCTTGGATCCGACTCAGCCACATACTTTAGACTTTAGATCCAACTCTCGAGCTCCTCCCTTCACCCATAATGCCGTAGTTCATCCCCTTTCCCCAGATCTCATTTGCTGCCATCGTGCTCAGACATGGGGTCCTTCTCTTGAGCTTTTATCAGATTTCTTTCTTTAGTGAATGTCAATTTTGTTGTCTTACTTATTCCCTTTTTGCTACATACCTCCCTGTTATTATTCTGGTCTCCTTTCTGACCAGTTAATATTTTTCTTATATGCCATCATTGGTAATCTTCTTTTCTTACCATTCTACCCTCAGCTACAAGGGTAACCGTTTAATGTTAAGTTGTCTATCTTGCCTTCATTCTTACTGGTTGGGTTCGGAGCTGATCCTCGGCTCCTACTCGGCCATCTTCAAAAGCTCGAGAGCTGCTTACTGGTTCGAGGCCCCCTATATCCCATGATGCCTGGCACTAGATACCCAGATCTCATTTGCCTCTTCTGCTGCAAGGTTGTTCTACTGGCTCAGGTTGTATAAAACTTTATCTTTTTCCTTGTCCTAAAACTGTTAGTTTTAGTGTAGAATTGATTGTTTTGATAAAACTGTTGTATTGTAGCTAGTCTCTACCTAATCCTTGTTATCGGCTCCGGCTGGAACCGATGTTCCTCCCTCACAGTCAGCTCTGACACGTTCCTTGTAGCCGTCTGAGAGTCTAAAAAGATCCAGGTCTCCTTCTCTGGAGTCGATACGTTCGGCTCCAAGATCACCTCTGCTTCATTCGGAGCGTAGTCATCGCTCATACCACTCTACTCGGTCCTCAAGACTTTCGGACCATGACTTGGAAAGAGTGGTCAGTAGGCTGCTAAAATCGCAGGCCGTAGCCAAAATGTCCAGCCCCCTCATCAGATGTCTGCTCCGTCCACGTCTTTAGATATTCCTCCTCAGACTCATCCTTTGAGCTCGGAGCTGGAGTTCGTTGGGGTTCGAGTCGTGGAACTGTCGGCTCCAATCCGTTCCATGGTACCATCCCTGGAGGGATCTGGGCGCCGGGACTCCGTCGTCTGCTCCAAGGGGGCGAGTGGCATCGGACCCTTGTCCGACCCCCGCTCTCCCCCTCGGTGCTTCGGCTCAGGTGAGCTCTGCTCCCACATCTGCCTCAGAGCCGTCCCCCTTGGTGCGGAGAGGGATTCTGGTTTCTTCGGAACCAGAGCCCTCTCTGTCGGGGCAGGGATGCCTTTGTTTTGATGAGTGTACTGGCCCCCAGGTCAGTCCCACGATCGACCCCATCGGCTCCTCCCCCTATGGTGCCTGCGTCCGCTTCTGCTCCTCTTCCAGATCCCAAGCGTGGGGATCCAACACTCTAGGACACCCCTTTGTGTGTATCTTCCTCTTCCGAGGCCTCCCCTGATCATTCAGAGGAGCCACTTCGTAAGAGGAAATGCAAATGCAAGAGGAAGCATGTTGACTCCCCTGAGTCTGTCACATTAGATACCGACTTAGAGGATTCGAAAGGGTCCCCAAGATCCCCCTCTGAAGATGTCTCCTTCTCAGATATCCTTGAGATGCTTAGGCAGAGGGGGAACTGGATTGCCCTAAGCCCTTCCGAGGATGAGTTTGTATTCCTGGACACGTTTTGGATCCCAGCCTTCCACCTCCTGGGTGTGTCTGCCTTCCGACCCACTGTCTGTGGTGGCTCGGAAGGCATGGTCAGCTCCGGACACAGTGGAACCGACCTCCAGAAGACCTTCCAAATTCATTACTGCACCACAGGACAAAGTTTTTGACTAAAGGTGTCCCCGTTGATGCCATGGTGGTAGCGGTGGCCGGCCACAAAGGAGTTGGCAGAAACTTCATCTGTCCATTCCCCTAACAAGGGTCCAGGACGATGGACAGATATGGGTAGCAGATGTTCTCTTCAGCGACCTTTGCCATGAGGTCCCTGAATTATTTGTGCCACTTTACCCGTCTTCAAAGGGATCTCCTTAAAGAGCTTGTAGATACCTTCCGAGATCCATCAGCTGAAGGGGGCCCAGGCTAAGGCAGCCTCCCAGCTGGCGACTCTTAATTCAGTGGTAAACCCCTCCATGAGGCTCATTTCGTATGCAGCTGATGGTGCGAGTAGAGCCGCAGGCACAGGCGTTGCCCTAAGGCGGCACGCTTGGATGTGGCTATGTAACTTTGCAGAACCTTTCAGAGCGTCATTCACCAACACCCCCTTTGATGGTTCCTCTCTGTTTGGATCACAGGTGAAGCACACCCTTACCAGGTGTGAGCAGGAAGGCAGGACTCTCTCTGCCGTAGGAGTCTGTTTTTCCACTCCTTCCAGACCATATCCCAAGGGTCAGAAGAGTGGGAAGATGTGGTTCCGGAAATCCTAGGGAGCCTTGCCGGACACACGTAGTGAGTTCCCCTCCAGGGGCAGAGGAGGGAACAATAATAGACACCGCCCTCTTGGCAGAGGGGGTCCACAAAATCAGGGCAGCAGAGAATCCTTCTCTGAGAAGCCCTTCCAGCATCCCTGAAGGGCTGCCCAGTTCTGGAGGCAGTCGGGGGACGATTATCGCTGTACCCAAGAGCCTGGCAAGACATAACACAAGACAGATGGGTACAGTCTGTTATATCCGGTGGCTGCAGAATTCCCTTTGTTCGCACCCCCTTAAGGTTAAACAAGTCCCTGACAGATGTTCCACCCAATCTAAGGGACCAAGCAGTTCAAGAAGTCTCAAAATTGCTAAGAAAAAGGGCCATCCAGCAAGTCCCAGCAGACCAACAAGGATCCTGAATTTACTCAAGGTTCTTTTTGGTACCAAAAATACAGGGGACTGGAGACCCATTCTGGATCTCAGCAGACTGAACAGGTCTGTACAAAGAACAAAGTTTCGGATGGTCACGCTACAGTCCATTTTACCCTTCCTGAGTCAGGACAATTGGATGTACTCTATAGATTTTCAGGATGCGTACTACCACATCAAATTGGACAGACGCTCCAGAAGATTCCTTCGCTTCCGGCTGGGAGCCATCCATTATCAGTTCAGAGCTCTGCCTTTTGGTCTCACCACAGACCCCAGGGTGTTCAAATGTATGGCAGTAGTTACCGCTCACCTGAAACGGCAAGGATTCTAGGTGTTTCCATATCTAGACGACTGGCTCCTCAATGCTACCACCAGGCATCACCTTCTGCGAGCCAGAGACTGCACTATCAAGACTTGCTCCAGGCTAGGTATCACAATAAATTTCGAAAAGTCTGCATTGTCGCCCTGTCAATCTATCACCTTTATAGGCGCAAATTTAAATACCAGACATGTCAACGAGCCTTCCACCAGACAGGGTATTAATGATTCGCCAGCATGTGAAGGTTTTATTAGCATGCAAAAAATTCCAAGCCATGTTTGTCCTCCAAACTCTGGGTGTCATGGCAGCAGCGATCATACTTTACCTCTAGCTTGTTTTCACATGAGGATTCTTCAGTGGCTTCTGTTCACCCAATGGTCCTTCCAGTAGCTTCCTGTGTCTTACATGATTATGATCACACAAGCATGCAAGGAGCACCTTGCGTGGTGGATGGTCTCCACATCAGTGTCCCCCAGCAGACCATTTGTACTCCCCCCGTCCAGTTGCTACAGTGACCACGGACGCCTCCCTGATCGGGTGGGGGGGGCATTATCAGGGCAGAACAGTCCAAGGCACCTGGCAACCTCACGAGTACCATCTGCATATAAACATCTTGGAGATGAGGGCCGTGCTCTGAGCGTTGCAAGCTCTTCAGGACTCGCTTCCTGCCGGGACCATTGCAATTCAAACGGACAATATGTCAGTAGTGTGATACATCAACAAGCAGGGCGGAACCAGGTCCTACCCCCTATGTCGAGAAGCACTCAGACTCTGGCAGTGTGCGATCTCTTCCCAATGGTTTCTGATTGCAATGCACATCCCTGGGAGGTCCAACATCATAGCAGACAGGCTGAAAAGAGCAATTCACATGCCTCACCAGTGGTCTCTGAATCAGGTAGATGTTCTTCATTCCACATTGCTGCAGTCCTAACTATTGGGTAGTCCGCTGTCCAGTCGGCCCGAATACCAAAGTATATGGCTGACGTCGGTCAGGGCGCATTAGACTGACGTCAGTACGTCAGGGTACTAATGCGCATGACCGACGTCATATCCTCAGTCTTTTTTGCCGCATGGTCCGATGCAGAAGCAATTTTGCGAGTGCAGGTTGGCGTTCTGAAAGTTTCTGAAGTCAGAGTTTCAGACCGAATCAAAGTTGGATAAGTACCCCGTTGGGGAATATTTTGGTTTTTTCTTGCCTCAGTATTTAACCGGATGTCAGAAAAAGTGAATAACTGTATTTCTTGTGGGAAACAGATACCTCATAGGGATTACCATACTTTGTGTATACCTTGTTTAGGGCCTGAGCACGACGTTGTTGGATGCCGCTCTTGTGCTAGATTTAACAAACGCACTATTAAGAGAAGGTTAGACTGTGCCAGGTTAGTGTTTGGGAAGCGTTGTAATTATAACATGCCGTCGGATGCTCCGACGCCGGCTTCGGCCAAAAAGCGCAAGGACAAAGCCGCAAAGCCTAGAGTGGAAGAACCGACAGTCCCAGACGTCGGTTCTTTAGAAGGCTCAGTGGAGCCGGAGGTTCTGCCAGGTGTTTCTTTGGAGTCTCAGGGAGAGACTTTACTGTTACAGGATGTATCCTCTCAGGAAGTAGGCCAGGCTGAGGGGGCTTCTCAGGTAGCTGTTCTTCCCTCTCTTCCTAAGGTGGTTAGAGCCTCCCCTTCTGTTTCCAAGGCTTCTTTGAGAGGCAGGCCAAGTTTAGCTCCTAGTGCTTCAGGGTCTTTGCCTAAGAAACATATGCTTAAAATGGCAGAGGATTTGATTACTATGATAAGAGGCTCTATGCCCCCTCCTGATAAGAGGCCCAGGGTGGAACCTGAGTTTGAGAGTTTTGAGCAATGTTCGGAGGCTTCTGAGTCTTCGGCTGAAGACTTGCAGGAGTATCCTCCTTATTCTGATTCTGATGTGGATGATTCTACTCCTTCAGCTTCTCCTCCTGAGGATTTTTCATTTTCAGAGACTCTGCATTCCATGAGGGAGCATTTTAAATGGGAAGGTCAAGATTTCTCTGATTCCAGGAAGAGGCTTAGGGAATTCTTGTTTTTACCCCAGCATAGGCCTTTAGCTATACCTCCTGTTCTGAATGTGGTGGAAGATGTTTTTGCAGAGGCTTCCCTGAATCCTGATTCTTTGCCTCCTGCCCCAGTTAAACCGGATAGGTACTATAGGGTGCCTGAAGCTCATAAGTATCTTTTAAGAGTCCTAGGGCAGACCCGGAAACTGTCTCTCAGGGGCCTAAAGGTGTGAAGGCCTCAGTTGTTAAAAATCCTGTCCCTCCTGATAAAGAGGCAAGGGCTTTGGATAGATGGGGAAAGAAAGTGTATACTTCTTCCACTTTAGCCATGAGGGCGTTGAATTGTCAGTTTCACATGTTAAAATATCAGAATTATCTTCTTTCACAATTGAAATCTAAGGTGGATGCTCTTGCGGAAGGTATTGAGTGTAAAGAGTTGCAGGATTTAGTTCATGTGTCTGAACAGGTGGGTAAACCTTCCTTGCAGTGTGGTTTTGATGCTGTGCAGGCCTCCTCGAGGGTGGCTGCCACTGGTTCTGTTCTTCGTAGGCACGCCTGGTTGAGAGATCAGAATTTAGCTGAGCATGTTAAAACAAGGATTTTGGATGCTCCTTTACAGTCTGATGTGTTGTTTGGTTCGCCTGTGGAAGCAGTTTTAAAGAAAATGGAGGACAAGGCTAAGTCTATGCAGACTGTTAAGGATTTTTTGCAGGTGCAGCCTCCGAAGTTTAGTAGAAATTGGCCTACTAAGGGATGGACTTATCCTGCTTATGATTCCCAGTCTAGGGGTAGGTCTAGGCGTGGTAGGGGCAGAGCTCAGGGTTCTTTTAGGCCTAGGACAGGAGTTCCCTGCTCAGTCTTCTGGTGAGGGCAGGGGTCAGTCCTTTCGTAAGCAGACCCAATGACCTGCCTTTTCAGCTGCCAGTTCATTCTCGCCTGGCAGCACCTTTGGGAGGAAGGCTGTCTCTTTTCAAAGAAAATTGGGATTTAATTACCCAAGACAGATGGGTTCTGGATATCATTCACCACGGTTACAGGTTTTATTTCCATACCTTGCCTCCTTTCAAAGGCATGCCAGACATTCCTCCTCTACAAAGAACAGAGGCTCACAAGCAAATTTCTCTGTTGCTCCAAATAGGGGCCATTCAGCCAGTTCCTGTGCCAGAAAGGGGCCTAGGATTTTATTCTCGCCTGTTCCTAGTACCAAGAAGGGGAACACGTGGAGACCAATTTTGGATTTATCTATCCTCAACACTTATCTGGACATTCCCAAGTTCAAAATGTTGACGTTACAACAGCTTTTACCTCTGCTGGGCAAAGATCACTGGATGGTAACTTTAGATCTCAAGGAAGCTTACCTTCATGTGCCTATAAGACTAAGTTGCAGGAAGTATCTGCGTTTTGAGCTGGAAATTTTCATTATCAGTTCTCTGCATTGCCCTTTGGCTTATCTACTGCCCAGAGTATTCACAAAGGTTCTGGCTCCAGTGATAGCTTACTTCAGGCTAAAAGGAATTCAAATCTATCCTTACTTGGGCGACTGCCTGATTCTGGCTCAAGAAAAGGAAGACCTTCTACAGCATTTGGAATATGTCATAGCAGTGCTAAGATGCCTAGGGTATTCTGTGAACGAAATAAAGTCCAGTCTAGTACCCTCTCAAGACATGTGCTTTCTGGGTGTGAGACTGAATACAGCAGCCCAGATGGCCTTTTTAACCCCGGACAAACAAAAGAATCTTTCCAGTTACTTCCATCAACTATCTCTTCAGTCCGGGCTGACTGCAAGGACAGTCCTTCAAGCCTTAGGGTTCATGGCATCTTGTATTCTGGTGCTTCCCAATGCCAAACTGCATATGAGGAAGCTGCAATGGTATCTCAAAATGTATGGACACAGCACTGCCAGGATTTGGACACTGTCATTCAAATAATACCTTGCATTCAAAAGGAATTTTGTGGTGGGCTCAGGAATGTCACCTAAACAAGGGACTCTCTGTGACCCGGCCAGAGGCGAGTCAGATTCTAACGACAGATGCCTCAGACATTGCTTGGGAGCTCATCTAAATGGAAAGTGGATACAAGACAAGTGGCCTGCCAGACTACAGCATCTACATATCAACATGAAAGAGATGTTAGCAGTCAGTTTGCATTAATGGCTTTCAAGGAATTACTTCTTCCAGGGCAGGTGTTGATTCTAACAGACAACACAACTGTCATGTGGTACATCAACAAACAAGGGGGAACACATTCTTACCCATTGTGCAGGCAAGCAATGATTTTATGGGAGACTGCGCTCAGCTTGCAACTAACTCTTCAGGCAAGGTTTCTGCCGGAGCACAGAACTCCTTAGCAGATGTGTTAAGCAGACAAATCATGGATCCCCACGAGTGGAAACTGGATCTTCATGTATTTCAAAAATTGACAGTGTCATGAGGAACTCCAGACATAGATCTGTTCGCTTCTCCTCTAAACCACCAGCTGCCAAAGTTTTGCACAAAGAGGTTTCATCACACAGCTTGGAAAGTGGATGCTCTTTCTTTCAGTTGGAAAAATCTTCATGTGTATGCTTTTCCACCTCTGCCTCTTCTCCCAAAGGTGCTTCTAAAGGTCAGACAAGACAAGCCAAGGATGATTTTAATAGCTCCAGATTGGCCTCGCAGCACTGGTACCCATTACTGAGGAGTCTGGTAAGGAAGCCTCCATGGCCTTTACCCTTGATTCCACACCTGTTGTCTCAGAGGGACGGTCACCTGCTCAATGTCAAGCTTCACTCTCTTCATCTAACAGCCTGGCATATTCTGTTTTGACAGACAGCAGGTCTCAACTTCCTCAACAAGTTTTAAATGTGATTATGGAAGCCAGAAGACCTAGTACAAGGAAAGTGTACGAGAAAATGGAAGAGATTTTTATTTTGGAGTGCAGCAAACAATTTGGAGATTTCTGAGCCTAATTTGAGTGTGTCTCTTCAATATCTTACTGAGTTATTGGACAAAGGTTTGTCTTTCTCTTCCATTAAGATTCATGCTGCAGCAATTTCAGCTCACTATGATTGTGACCCACCATTGTTTTCGCATCCTTTGTTCAAGCAATTTCTTAGGGGGCAAAGAATATAAGACCCCCGTAGAGCTCCTACTCCTGCTTGGGATCTCAATTTTGTGTTGGAGAAACTTACTCTACAACCTTTTGAGCCTCATGGCTACTGCTGAATTGAAATACTTGTCATGGAAGACTGCTTTTTGTTGGCCATTACTTCTGCAAGAAGGGTTTCTGAGTTGCAGGCCCTTATGGCAGTAGAGCCTTTTGATTTTCATAAGGATAGGGTATCTTTCGTACTAATCCTTCCTTTATGCCTAAGGTGGTTTCTAGTGTGGCTTTAAACCAAACTATTCATTTGCCTACTTTTTATGCAGATCCCCAAAATAAAGGGGAAAAGATTTTGCACACTTTAGATGTACACAGGCAATTGCGTTATTATTTGAGCAGGACTAAGGATTTTAGGCAGTCTCAGCAGTTGTTTGTTTCTTTTGCTTTGAGTTCGCAGGGCAAGCTTGTGTCAAAACAAACTATTTCTAGGTGGATTGGGTGTTGCATTGCATTTTGTTATTCCCATCATGGCAAGGAGATTCCAGCTGGGATTAGGCCTCATTCCACTAGGGCTACTGCCACTTTAACAGCATTTCTAAGGGGGGTGGCAACTAAGGATATTTTGGAGGCAGCTACTTGGAGTTCAGTACATACTTTCTCTAAGCATTATCACCTTCCTCTCTTTTCTAAGTCTAGGGCTGGTTTTGCCACAGCTATTTTGCAAGGCATGTTGTCAGCTCCTGCTTCCTTATGATTTGCCAGCCTCCCTTACCTCTGCTTTGGGATTCTACCCAATAGTTAGGACTGCAGCAATGTGGAATGAAGAACATAGTACAGTTTTGTACCTACCATAAATGTAGATGTTCGAGGATCCACATTGCTGCAGTCCAATTTACTCCTCCTTCCCCTCTGTGTTTAGGGGTGGTTGTGTAGGTGAGGTTATATTCTGCTAATTTTGTATATATTGTACATATTTTTGGTGCAGGTATGTTTGGAGTTTTGGTTTTGGCCTTATCTTTTCAGGGTCTTCTGACATCTGGGGCAAGAAAAGACTGAGGATATGACGTCGGTCATGCGCATTAGTACCCTGACGTACTGACGTCAGTCTAATGCGCCCTGACTGACGTCAGCCATATACTTTGGTATTCGGGCCGACTGGACAGCGGACTACCCAATAGTTAGGACTGCAGCAATGTGGATCCTCGAACATCTACATTTATGGTAGGTACAAAACTGTACTTTGCGGACCAAATCTTCTGCAAATGGGGCCAACCTTGCTGCGACCTTTTTGCAACTCCCTTCAACAGCGAGTGCAGCAACTTCTTCTCTCACCTTCCACTTCCCGGACATTCCCCCAGAGACGCTGTAGTCCACGATTGGCCTCAGGGACTTCTTTATGCATTTCCTCCTTTTCCCCTAATCCCGAAGCTAATACAGAAAGCTACTGTATTGGGCTGCAAAATGATCCTCATTGCTCCTTACTGGCCTTGACAAATATGGTTCCTGTTCCTGCATCGCCATCTTCTCGAGTAGCATTGGACTCTGGACCTAGTTCCAGACCTGATTTATCAATCGGGCGGGCTACACCAATCCCTATGATCTCTCCAGCTCACTGCTTGGTTGCTCCACTTCCAACTTCAGCCAGGCTTCCAGATATCTCCCCCTCTGTGCGTGAAATCATTTTGTCATTGCACAAGTCTACGACTAGAAAACTTACGCTAGTAAGTGGAAATGTTTTTCTTCCTGGGCAGAGGCTGAGTATAGACCCCTTTTCAGCCCCTGTACACCACATTTTGGAATTTCTTGCAGAACTCTTCCATGCTGGGTTTGCTTCCGCTATGATTAGAGTTCAGTTAGCTGCAATTTCAAATTTTCACTTTGGCCTGTCTGAAAACAATATCATGTCTCATAAGCTATGTGAAGCCTTTCTCAAAGGGACCACTCTGCTCAGGCCCCCAGTGAGAGATTCTCCACCACCGTGGGATCTAAATTTGATTTTAGCTTCTCTAATTTTGCCCCCTTTCAAACCTGCAGCTTGTTGTTCCTTGAAGTTCTTAATCCTGGAAAACCCTTTTTCTGGTAGCTATTACTTCAGCCAGAAGAGTTTCGGAACTTCAGGCTCTTTCTATCCGTCCTCCATACCTCGTGTTCCACAATGACAGGGTTGCTCTCAGGACTAATCCTTCCTTTCTTCCTAAGGTCTCTTCAGAGAATAACTTAAATCAGTCCATAGACCTCCCAGTGTTTTTTTTCCTAACCACTCCAACAGGGCGGAATATAAGTTGCATTAGTTAGATGTTCACAGGCAACTACGCTTTTATTTGCATAGAACTAAGGACATTAGAAAATTGGACAAACTTTTCCTGTCTTATGTTGTGGGTAAACAAGGTCTTCCAGTCTCCAAAGTAACCTTATCCAGGTGGTTTACTTCCATCATCACATTTCTATATCAACTGAGGAATAAAGGATTGCCAGTCAAACCAAAAGGTCACTCCACCAGAGCTTTAGCCACTTCAGTGACCTTTCAGGCTAGGTTGCCCATGGAAACTATTTGTGCTGTGGCTACGTGGGCCAACCCACATACTTTCATTTGACATTACAAGTTGGAAGTGGTTTCCAGGAGCAGAGCTGATTTTGGTTCCACTGTTCTGAAGAGTCTGTTCCGATGAGCCACCCGGGATTTTAGGTGCTAGGGACGCTGTCCCAACCAGCAAGAATGAAGGCGAGATAGACAACTTAACATAAAGAAGTTATGTACCTACCATAACGTTCCATGTTGTCTTATCGCCTTCTTTCTTGCGTCCCACCCTCCATCCCCCTATCCTAGTGGACCGAGAAGAGTTCCTCTTGATTTTTCACTGGCTGAGTCTTCTCAGGCTATTCCATCCGACTAGTCGTCTCTCCAGTAGGATTTATGCATTCTAGGATTGGATTCCTTTCTTATTATGTCTGCAGTTAGACTTACCAAACGAGATCTGGGTATCTAGCGCCAGGCATCATGGGATATAGGGGGACTCCAGCCAGTAAGCAGCTCTCGAGCTTTTGAAGATGGCCGAGTTGGAGCCGAGGATCGGCTCCGAACCCAACCAGCAAGAAAGAAGGCGAGAAGAAAACTAACATGGAACGTTATGGTAGATACATAACTTCTTTTTACCATTGCTGGTAATTTTTCTTTCTGTTTTCCTTTCCTTCTAATATCAACAAAACGTCTTACTATTTTCTCTGTCTCTATTGTATCTGTATTAAGCTGTCATGACTGACAAGCTGACTGGATTTAAAAAATGCACTTCTTGTGAGCATAAAATCCATAACTAAGATGCCCACAAGGAGTCTTGTCTTGGAGCAGCTCATTTAAACACTGACTGCTCTATATGTGCTGCTTTTAACATATGTGCTGCTTTTAACAGTAGAGCGAGAGCTGATAGATGCTGCAAACTTGTATGGAAGGGTTGTCTTCTCCCTTCAACAGCATCTTCTTCAGGGGCTACACCCCCCCCCCCAAGTAAAAGGTCAAAAACTCCTTTGGAGTTTAGGAAGCACTTGTCAGTCCCCCAGGACTTCTGCTGAACCACCTCCGAAAGTTGCAAAGATATCAGATCTGACACCCTTAGACCCGAAGGTATACTCCTCTGATCCAAAATCCCCCCGGAGCCTCAGCGCTGGGCAGCATTGGTCTGGTCCCTTCTTCCAGGCACAGCTTTGCGGAGGTCCATTAGCAGAGGATATGCAAGAGAAATATCTCACTAAAGATACTGATTTCGAGGAAGGAGAAGGATCCCCCAGATCACCACCTGCTGACTCCTTTGGAGACGTATTACAGATCCTTAGACAGAAAGGTGGTCTTCTGATGAATCTTCTCCAGAGGAATCAGTATTTATGGAAGCTTTTGGTTTTGGCCCATCTAAGTCTTGGGATCACCCCCAACCCCCCCCCCCCCCGCAAGAGGATGAGCTCATTCATTTAGTCTCTTGCCAGGCATAGAAGGAACTGGATTCTGTTGAGCCTATTCTGAGGCAACCTGACAAATTCCTAGCTCTCCCTAAAGACAAACCCCACTGGAGCAAAGGAGCCCCAGTAGATGCTATTATGGTGGTGGTGGCAGCAGCCAGTAAAAAAGAGCTAGTAGAACAGACCCTATCTGTTCACCCATAAAACAGTCTAGGGCACTAGACAGATTCAGAAGGTGAGTCTTTGCCTCGGCAGTATTCGCCTTGTGGTCTCTGTTTGGCAAATTTTACAAGACTGCAGAGAGATTTGACCAAAGAACTGTCAAATTCCGTCTCCGATTCCATGTCTGCAGAGGATTTCAAAAGATTTTCATCTCAGCTGGCCACTCTTGTCAATTTCCAATGCATTCATGAGGTTGATCTCTCATGCAGCTGAAGGCACCTCATGGCCAGCCGGTTCAGATATTAAGGCCATAAGGAGACGTGCCTGGATGCGGCTATGCAGCTTTATGGAGCCTTTCAAGATGTCTTTCATCAATGCTTCCTTTGATAGAACATCTTTCTTTGGTCCATCTGTGAAAGATACTTACCCACAGCGACAAGAAGGAAAGATCCTATCTGCCGTATGAATCAAGTTTTCCACCCCTCAAACATTCTCTAGAAATCAGAGGTGGTAAGAAAATGTGATTTCACAGATCTCAGGGAAGTTCCATTTGGGGACAACTTTAGAGACCGAGGAGGCAGTTCTAAAGGTAGATGCCACCCTAGTGGCAGAAGAGGTCTGCAAAATCAGGATTCCATGATTCCTTTCTGGACAGACCGTCAGCACCCCTGAAGTTCTGTCCAATGTCTCTGCACCCAGATGCCTGGGCTATTACAACAATAGATTCCTGGGTACTAAAAATCATGTCTGGAGGTTACTCCATACCATTTTTCCAGCCCCCAATCTACAAAGGAAAAAAAGCTTCCCGATGTTCCATTCAGTCAGAGCAAGGCAGAAGCCCAAGAAATTCAAAAGCTGCTGGACAAGTCATCCAGGAGATCCCACCAGACCAAATGGGAATTGGAACTTGCTCACACTTCTTTTTAGTACCCAGAAAGACACGGGACCCGAGACCAATTTTGGATCTGAGCAAACCGAATCAGTATGTGAGAACATCAAAGTTGGAAATGGTCACAGTACATATGATTTGATATGCTCCATAGATCTTCAGGATGCATACTATCATATCAAAATAAATGGGTGCTCCTGAAAATATTTGTTTTTGGCTGGTAGCCAGTCATTACCAATGCAGAGCTCTCCCCTTTGGACTCGCCACAGCCCCCAGGTACAGAGTCTGAAATTTATTGGTGTACATCTAAACACGACAATGCAAATTGTATCCTTACCAGCTCATTGCATAGATGCACTCAGATCTCAGGTTCATCAGTTTCTAGCCCATCCTTCTCCACCAGTGAGATTTAATCTTAAAGTGCTGGGGTCTGTGGCAGCAGCAATAGTACTACTTCCTTTAGCACTTCACTATGTGTGTTCTTCAAAGGACCTTAGCTGTTCAGTGGTCTATTCTTCAACAGCCCCTATCCTTTCCAGTCAAGCTTGCACTGATTTGCAAACACCACATTCATTGGTGGATCCAGTTGAATAACATCTGTCTAGGCTGACCCTTTGTTTTACTGCCTCCATTAACCATGGTGACTATATACGCCACCTATTAATTTGGAAGGACGGTCCACGGTACGTGGGCCCCTCGAGACCAATTCACATATCAGTGTCCTGGAGATGAGAGCAGTCCAATTAGCATTGCAGGCATATCAAGATGCTCTTCCTCTAGTGACTATTGCGATTCAGACCGACAACACATCTGTAGTCTGGTAGATCTACAAATGAAGGGGAACCCAGTCTTACCCTCTCTGCCGAGATGATATGAGATTGTGGCAATGGGTGATGTCCTCCAAACGCTTTCTAGTTGGAATGCACATTCCGGGAAAAACGGCATACTAGCAGACAAACTAAACCGGTCCATTCTGATGCTTCAGCAGTGGTCTCTTGAACAGTTAGTGGCGGAGGAAATCTTCATTTGAGGCCAGCTGTGCTGCAGTCTCTCTGCATCCCCCACAAAAACAAGTGCACAAGTGCACCAGGTGTTTTGCCCTGATCCCTAGTCAGGGGGAGTCACCGGATGCACTAGTCCACATTTGGCCATCCGGTCATCTTTACGCTTATCCCTCAATTACTTTGATTCTCATATTCCTACAAAAGGCAATCCGGTTGAAGAACTCAGTCATCCTCTTTGTCCCCTACTGGCCTCAACAGGTGTGGATGTTCATGTTTCACTGTTGCAGTTATCACACTTGGGTTATCTGCGTGCAGGTAGCCCTAAGTCAACCCGAATACCAGAGATTTAGTATTGCTGCGTTGGTTGCTGTCGCTCTAAAACTGACGTCAGGTCTTCGGGTATAAAAACAGGCAGCCAATGCCATTACACCAGTCTTTCTTGCTGAGGAGCCCGAAGCAGAAGCAGCTCGTACGAGTGCCAGTCAGCCGCTACCTGAGTTTTCGTTTCTGAATTGAATCATCCTGAAGTCTTCTAAAGCTAAGTACCCTGTTGGGGATCCTTTTTTCTTGCTCTAACCGATGTCAGAAAAAGTTAACAATTGTCTCACCTGTGGAAAACATACACCACACCGAGATTTCCATTCTTACTGCGTCACCTGTTTAGGCCCAGACCTTGACGTACGTCGCTGTTGGTTTTGTGCTTTGTTCAACACCCAAACTATTCGTCATTAGGCCCTTATTGTTGCTAAATACTTTCGCTGTCTGTCTCCGTATTCCGAAATGGCTTCGTTAAGCCATCTGACTACTGGTCTTTCGAAAAAACATAAGGATAAAGACAGATGCACAGGTCCAAAACTGCCGACAACGCTTTTGTTAAGCTAGTCGTCAGTTCGTTGGTACTCAGTGAGGTGCTTTCGAAGCCTGTGATCCCTGCTTCGATGGATTCGTAGGCCACTACCGAGACTCATTTGGAGTCCTGTATGCCGCAAGACTTTTCTTTGACTATGAAACCTGTGGATGTCTCTACCTTGGATGGGTCTGGAGCCACTGTGCAGGCACTGGCTTCAGAGGAAGTTTTATGTACTACCGATATTAGACACAAACAAACGACTTCTTTCGCGTCTTCAGTTCTGTCTAAAATTACAGTTTCTAAGGCCAAGAGTACGAGCTATGCCTAAAAGTCAGCTACCCAAACTCAAGCACCTGGTTCCTTTCCACAACATCAAATGCTTAAAATGGCAGAAGACCTGATTATGCTGATTAAGGGAAGCCAGCCTTTCCCTTCCAAGAGAAAGAGACCTGTCCCCAGCAGTTTTAACAGACCAAGAGTCTGAGGTTTCTGAATATGAACACACATGCCCTTTATCTGGTTATGAAGATTCAGATCCAGAGGAATACATTCCCTCTGCCTCACCTTCAGAGGATATTTCTTCTGGTGAAACCCACCCTTCATAATTTAGGAGAGCATTTCCACTGGGAATGCCAAGACTATCCTCAGTCCAAAAAGAGACGCAGAATTTTTAGATTTGCCTCAACAATACACCTTTAGCAATACCTCCAGTTCTGGATGATGTGGATGATGTCTTTATGGAATCCAGTTTAACTCCTGATACTTTACCCCCTGCTCCTAGGAGACCAGACCGGTACTACAGAGTTCCTGACTCTCAAATTTATTTTCAAAAATCCTACTGCTGACCCAAATGTCATCTCCCAGGGGCCTAAAGGTATAAAAGCAACTACAGCTAAGAATCCCACCACTTCAGACGGATTCCAGAGCTTTGGACAGGTGGGGTAAAAAAGTATACACCTCTGCAGCTCTCACCATTAGGGCATTGAATTGCCAGTTTCACGTGCTGAAGTACCAGCAACATATTATGGATAATATTAAGCAAAAATAAGCTACCTTTACAGACTGTGCAGAAAATAAAGAATTACAAGAGCTTATGCATTCTGCAAGCCAAGTCAGCTAGCATACTTTGCAATGTGGCTTTGCCCTAGAAGCATCTTGCAGGGCAGCAGTCACTGGCTCTGTACTGAGAAGGCATGCTTGGCTTAAGGAGCAGACCTTGCCAGACCATGTCAAATCAAAATTACTAGACACACCTTTGAACAAGGACAATCTGGCACCAAAGCAGAAGAGGTTCTAAAAAAGTGGAAGAAAAAGCTAAATCTATGCAGACAAAGATTTCTTGAAAGTGCAGCCTCAGATTCAGTAGGCATTACCCCTTCGAAATATTGGTCCTTTCCAGCCCACTCGAGAACATCTCAAACTAGACCCAGGGGAAACAGACCCCCCTCCCCTCAGACTACAGTCTCAGGGTATGCAGAGATCTAAGCAATGAAGTGCCTCCACTTCAAAAACAGGGAATGCTAAGCCACCCCCTTATGGAAAGAATGCAAAGACTTCTCAACTCCACTCCTCACTTCTGCCCAACTGCTCGTGCCCCTAGGAGGAAAACTTGCCCATCATGCAAAAAACTGGACTTCCATCACCAAAGACGATGGGTCCTCAACATTGTATCCCAGGGGTACAAATTTTACTTCCACTCACTGCCAACCCCAAAAGAGGTCACAGACAAGTGGGCAGAGGCACAAAATCAATTTCAATCCCTGCTCTCAATAAGGGCAATTCAACCTGTTTCTGCAGAACAGATGGGTCAAGAGGTTCTATTCCAGACTTTTCCTGGTATCCAGAAAAGAGGCACACTTGGCACCCAATCCTAGATCTTTCCATTCTAAACACCTTCCTGGTGGTACCAAAATTCAAAGTCCTCACTCTTCAGCAGCTTCTTCCTATGTTGTCCAAAGGGTTCAGAGGGTGGCCTAATGGTTAAGGTGTTTGCCTTACAAACACAAGGTGCAGGTTTTGAGTCTCACAAGGGATAATTGGCTAAATTTAAAATGGCTCGCAAGGGCAGTTAGCTTAGTACTAATCTTTGAATCTATGAAAGATACCTGGTTAGCCACCCTGGACCTAAAAGAAGCCTATCTGCACATCCCTATCAGGGACTCGTGTAGGAAATACCTACGATTCAGGGCAGGATCTATGCATTGTCAGTTCTGTGCACTTCCCTTTGGCTTATCAGCTGCTCCCAAAGTATTCACAAAATGCCTGGCTCCAGCCATTGTCTATTGCAGATAGAGAAAAATTCAAATTTACCTGTACTTGGACGACTCCCTGATTCAGGCAGACAGGAAAAGCTGTTGCAGCACCTGACATTTGTAAAGAACCTTCTAACCTCCCTGGGGTACACTATCAACAAAAAGAAATCGGAACGAGTCCCCAGTCAAAAGATTGTGTTCCTGGGAGCAAGCTTGGACATTGCATCCCAGATTGCATTCCTTACTCCAGAAAAACAAGCCTGACAGGCTGCTTCACTCAAATGGTCACCAGAACCCAGCTGTACACAAGGAAACTACCTAGGGTTCATGGCCTCTTGCATCCTACTAATTCCATATGCCAGACTGCATATGAGGAAACTTCAATGGTACTTAAGTCTTTGGTGCCAACATTCTCAGGACCTGGAATCCATCATACCCTGTCTAAAGGACAAAGTTTCTTTGGTGGGCAGAAGCATGCAACCACAACAAGGGACTTCCCTTTGCTCAGCCCCACCCAGACCCTAACCACAGATGTATCAGACTATGCCTGGGGGGCACACCTGGGCGACAAGTGCATTCAGAGCCACTGGAGCCCAAGTCAAATTCATCTGCACATCAACCAAAAAGAGAAGCTAACTGTTCAACACGGTCTAACAGCTTTTAGATCCCCACTCTCACCAGGACTCCTGCTAATAAAAACAGACAACACCACAGTTATGTGGTACATCAACAAGCAGGGGAGAACCCACTCTTACCCGCTCTGCAGGCTAGCCATGGCCCTGTGGAACATGGCCTTGGACATGCATGTTCATCTGCAAGTTCAATTCCTGCCAGGCAAACAAAACTCTCTGGTAGACGACTTAGGCAGAAATCTTCTAGACCCACACGAGTGGCAATTAGAACCCAACACCTTCAGCCTTCTAATCCAGAAATGGGGGACCCCAGAGAAGTACCTCTGTCTCATCCTGCAATCACCAGCTTAGCAAATTCGGCAGTAGGACACCTCACAGCAGGGCCTGGAAAGTGGATGCCCTGTCCTTCCAGTGGGTAAACCTCTGTGCATTCCCCCTCTGCCCCTTCTCTCAAGAATATTACTTAAGATAAGACAGGACAGACCAAGGACAATCCTTATTGCCCCGGACTGGCCACACCAGCACTGGTAGCCACTACTGTGCAGCCTGTCACTGGTGCCACCCTGGCAAATACCCCAGATCCCAACCCTCCTCACTCAGCAGGGGGGACAGATCTTGCATCCGCAACTGCAAACCCTGAATCTTGCAGCCTGGCTTATTCCTTGAATTCTCCCCCAGTGACCAGCCTTAGCAAGCAGGTGCTGGACGTTATTGTTGAAGACAGAAGACCCACTACAAGAAAATCCTATGTTAAGTGGAAAAGGTATTGCTCCTGGATTCAATCTAAAGGGGAGGACACAGCACTGCCCTCCTTACCTCTAATCCTGGATTACCTAGCAGAGCTTACTCCATTGAGGCCTATCCTTCTCCATTAAGATCCATGCCTCTGCCATCTCAGCTCATTGCAACACTGAGCCACCTCTCCTCTCACCCTGTCATCAAACAGTTCCTTAGAGGGGCAAACAACTTAAGGCCACCAAGGGAGCACCCACCCCTGCTTGGGACATTAACTTTGTACTGAAAAAGCTCATGCTATACCCCCCCCCCCCTTCGAGCCTGCAGTGTCAGCAGAGTTAAAATTCCTCTCTTGGAAAACAGCCTTGCTTCTGGCCATCACTTCAGCTAGAAGACTGTCTGAGCTACAAGCACTTATGGCTGTGGAACCCTACATTATCTTTCATGCTGACAGGGTCTCCCTCAGGACTAACCCTTCCTTTATGCCTAAAGTGTGGTGTCTAGTATGGCTCTCAACCAATCTATCCATATGCCAACCTTCTTCCCTAATCCTCAAAATAAAGGGGAAAGGATTCTGCACTCCTTGGATGTGCACAGCTCAGATTCTACCTGGATAGGACTAAGCCCTTCAGGAAATCTGACCAGTTACTACTCAGCTTTGCACTGGGGCAGAGGGCAAGGCCATTTCAATCCAAATTTCCAAATGGATAGCACACTGTATCCATTTCTGCTACAAACACCATGGGAAACCAACCCCTCAGGGGGTCAGAACATATTCCACTAGGGCAACTTCTACCTCTACAGCATTCCTTAGGGGAGTCCCTACCAGGGACATTCTGGAAGCTACTACCTGGAGTTCTGCGCACACCTTCAACAAACATTACCACCTGCCTATCTTTTCCAAATCCAGGGAGGGTTTTGCAACAGCAGTCCTGCAGGGCATTCTAGCCAGCCCCAACTCTTCTTGACTGCCTCCGCCCTTTCTTCAGCTTTGGGAATCAACCCAAGTGTGATGACTGCAACAGTGAAACATGAAGAACTTAGTACAGTTGTGTACACTTAACATAAATGTAGATGTTAGTGTATTCACTGTTGCAGTCTTGGTTTCCCTCCCTCCAGCCCCCTTCTCTCTCTCTCCTGTCTGTCTATTACTCACCCCTTACACGGGTATTGGTATTTACTTTTTACTGGTGGTGTTTTTCCCACCATAGCTTAGCTCCCTATTGGGGGGCTTCTGACATTTGGGGCAAGAAAAACTGATGTAATGGCATCAGCTGACTGTTTTAAATACCCCTGACGTCAGTCCTGGAGTGACAGCAACTGATGCAGAAATACCAAGTCTCTGGTATTCAGGCCGACTGAGGGCTACCTGCAGGCAGATAACCCAAGTGTGATGACTGCAACAGCGAATGCACTAACATCTACATTTATGATCGTACACAGCTGTACTTTCCCCTTCCTTTGGTCTCTTCTTTATCCTCCCTGGATACTGGATCAAACTCCAGATCTCCCCTCTCACCTATCAGAGATGCGTCATCCCAATATCTCAGCCCTCAAAATAACCACTTTTCTCCAGTTCCAATAATAGCCAGTCCATGCACTCTTTCCTTGTATGCATCATTCTATTATCCTTGTAGTAAGACTCCAGCAAGAAAGTTTACAAGAGCAGGTGGAAAAGATTTTCCCTTGAGGGCATTGAGAAATAATGACAGTCCTCCTCCTACTCTTGTCTCTGCTGTTCTTGACTTTCTGGCTACACTTTTCAAAGGAGGAGACGGTTCTGTGATTAAACTACAATTGGCAGCCATTTATAATTTTCATATAAGGGATAAAAGTTATTCTTTGGCCTTTTCAAAGTTATGTAAAGATGTTTAGGAAGGCACTTTTCTCCTCCGACCTCCAATAAAAGATAAAAAAAAAAAAAAAAAAAACAGCATAGCATATGTAAACTTAACATCTGATGAATTTAAATCTTTAATTAAATTAAAAAAGTCAACTGACTTAACTTTTAGACCTGCAGATAAAGGAGGAGGAATAATTATTCTGGATACATCTGATTATTTTTCTCTTATGTCTAACATGCTTTCAGATTCTGCTACTTATAAAGTCATTTCTATGATTGAAGTAAACAAGATTATTACTACAGTACATGAAGCACTGTATGATCTACTCATGTGCAGACAAATCTCTCCCGATTTGTATGAATACTTATACATAGAGTTTCCAACTGTTCCAGTAATAAAAGGTCTACCCAAAATCCACAAAAATGTGATACCTTTACCTTTACGCCCCATAGTATCTGGAAGTAATTGGGTTACTGCTACTATTTCCACACTTATTGAACGACTCCTTAGACCTGTGGTAAATGCTGTCCCTTCCATTTTAAGATACCTATCAATTATTGGACAGCTTATGTGAGATTACTCTTGACATCACTAACAAGAACTATCTATTAGTGACTCTAGATGTAAAAAACCTGTTTACATCCATTCCCAATGCGATTGGGTTAGAAGCAATCAGAGAATTGTTAGCAGGTGATACTTCGTTTAATGGAGATAAGATAATTCTAACATGTCAACTACTAGATCTAGTTCTTAATAATTTGTTCATGTTTAATGACAAGACGTACCTACAAACATGGGGGGTGGCCATGGCACCCCCTGTGCGAATACATACGCAAACCTTGTAGTCCTAAATTGGGAAAGAAAATTTATGTTTAATCATTCCACCTTTAAGCGTGTTAAATTTTATAAACGCTTTGTTGATTATGTTCTTCTTATATGGGAAGGTACTAAACCAGAATTTCAACTGTTTTTGGATTTTCTGGAGTCCACCTCATCATATTTGAGATTTACTATGGAGGCTTCCATGAACCACATTGATTTCCTTGATGTTACCCTCACAATCACAGAACTAGGTACTATCACCTCTTCTTTGTATAGGAAACCCACATGGACTAACACTCTACTCAAATATGACAGTATGCATCCCAGGCATACTTTTCCAGGCATCATCAAAAGTCAATTCATTAGGATTACGAGGCTATGTCAGACTGAAAAGTCATTAAAGATGGAGGCAGAAAATCTAGAAACACTTTTTATAAATAGAGGATACAACAGTGACCTCGTAAAGACTATTAAACAAAATGTTTTATGTACCTCAGAGATAGATGATCATGCAGCAAGTCCACACAATCGAGTTATACAATCAAGGCCTAGGAAAACCACTGCATTAAATAAGATTAGGAAGCTTTCTTACGTCATTAGATATACGAGTGATGTGAGAAGTTTAGAACGAATAATACGTAAAAATTGGAACATCCTCACCACTGATGAGTTAGTAACACGTTTAGTAGGGAAATATCCTAGTTTTCTTTACAAAAATTGTTCAAATCTTAAACAAATCCTTTGCAAGGATCACTACACAACAAATAAATTTGTTAATGAGAAAGCTGGAACTTTTCCTTGTAGAAAATGTAATAGATGTTCCTATATATGTTCCATCGAACCCTATATTCATCCAACATTAAACTTCACATTTTACTTTAGAGGTTTTGCAACATGTTCCACAAAGAACTTGGTATATTTGGCCACTTGTGTTAAATGCACTGCATTTTACATGGGGCTTACCAAGAGGAAGTTATCTGATAGAATTTATGATCACCTTTATGAAATAAAAAGAACTTCAGATACTAATGCTTTGGCTTTACATATTAAAGAACATATAGATCATGGTTTTTGTTTTAGAGTTCTAGAAATAATCCCACACAATTTAAGAGGTGGTGATGTGGGTAACCGCCTTGCAACAGCTGAGTTAAAGTGGATTTTAAGATTTAATGCACATAATTATCCTGGCTTAAATACCTCCGTCTCCATGAAACCTATTTTAGATAGTAGGAAACGTTAGTATAATGAATCTTGTTCATTTAGATACTCAGATTTCCTGGTATATACTTATATTTAATCATTTATATTCGCATATACATATTTAATTATTCATATTTAATTTAGTGTATTTAATTGATTTATATATTTCTATACTTAATCAATTACTCAATCAATTAATTATTTATATACTTAATCAGTTTGTTTTTGAGACCAAAATTATTGAAAAAATTCTTTGTACAAATATATAGATTGATGAATGAATAATTAATTTTTATAATTTTTATAATCTAATTTGTAGTTATTTACCTAATAAATAAATTGGTGACTGAAAATATGTATATATATTTTAACCATATATTTTTAACTTTTAATTATTGGTTTGTATAATTAATTTTTATTAATTGAATAAAAAAATAGCAGGCAGTATCCCTTCATATATACATTTGATCAAATAAATATCTATACAATTAAATATGTATACATATTGATAACTATGTGCTTTTGGTAGATTCGTTGAATTGTTTCTATTTCGACTAGAGACAAATTTGCATGTGTGGATATATGTGTTTATGCATATCCATGCACACTTAAACACATTTATGTGTATTGAATTTCATATATATTGAGTTTCATATGTAGATATCCATACAAGATTGTCATCAAGTTGGTCAAAGCTTTATTATTTTATTTATGATTATTTAAGTTCTTCCCCCCTCTTTACAGCTTAATACTCTAGATATTGTTTTGCCTTATCACATTATGGACCAAGCTAGACCTAGGTTGTGGTAAAATGTACTTAAAACCTTTTGGTTGTTGATAAACAATCATAAAGATTCTACATAATGGGAGATGTGTGATTTTCTATAAAAAAGAAAAAAGAAAATTTCTTTTATGTATTTTAAAGGTTAATTTTTATGCATTTTTAAAATGTGCATTTTTATAGTTTAATTTTTATGCACTATTTCTATGCATTTTAGTGTCTATTTCAAAATATTTCGAATGTAATCTTATGTGCGTTGTTTACGCATTTTATATGCATTACACACAAGCCTTTCCTACGCAAAAGTAATAATATTCAGATTAGAGTATACTTATATACATATATACATTCTTTTATTATACTTAATGTTTAGAGCTGTGTTCTAATGCTGAGTTTTACTTTGAGCTTTAACTTTCTCTAATTTCAATGAATTTCACTATGCAGATAAATAGACATCCGTATTTTTGCAGTTCTTAATGAAGTTACTTAAGAGTATTCATACACAGTATATACGTCTTCTGTGTCTTAAATGTTATACCTTTAAATGATTAATTGACTTACTAATTAATTAATGTCTCACTTGTTATGTTACTATTTAATGGTTGTCTGTGGGTGCAGTTGTTATCTGAAGAAGCGTGGTTGTATCCACGCGAAAGCACTCATCATCCCACTTGTCTAAAATAAAAAGTTTTTTACTTTTCTACTTGTTCCTGTGGATTACTTGGATACCTTGGTACTACGTTTTTATCTGAAACATCGTGGAGAGACCATCTTCTTGCTTTATACTCCAATAAAAGATCCTTCACCTCCCTGGGATTTGTCTTGGGTGCTACAAGGTCTGATTCAGAAACCCTTTGAACCTTTTGCAAAAAAATTATTTCAATTCTTGTCATGGAAAGCGGCCTTTTTGTTCTCCATCACTTCTGTAGAAAAACTCCAGGCTGTTTCATCAAAGGCTCCCAACAATGTTTTCCGTAAGACAGAGTAACGTTGACGAACAACCCCTTCCTGTTTTTTTTTTTTTTTTTTTAAACCTAAAGTGGCTTATGAATCTAACATTAACTAATCCATTCACATGCCGGTTTTCTTTCCAAATTTTTCAAAGTACAATAGATGATACATCTCCTGGATGTGCACAGGCACTTTTTTATCTACACAGAACAAAAGAAATCAGAAAATCAGATCAACTATTTGTATCATTTTCATCAAACTGACTGGGTTATTCAGTTTCTAAAGTTACCTTGGCTAGATGGATAACTAAGAAGTTTCCTTACCAAGACTGCCTAAACCCATTCAACTAGATCCGTGGCCACTTCATTTTCCTTTTGGTCAAGAACTTCTATTGATGATGATTGTGCAGCAGCCATATGGTCCAGTGATCGTACCTTTGTTACTCATTACAAATTGGACCTAATTTCTAGAAGCAGAGCTGCCTGTGGTTCAGTGGTTCTTTGGAATATTCTTCCATGAAGGCCAACCAAGATTAATGTAGCTGGGGGCTTTATCCCATTCACTGAGGAAGAATGAAAAGGACATCAGATTTAAAAATTATGTATTCACCATAACTAGGCAGGGGGAGTAAATTCCTTCTTTCCAACGGGTCATTCCTCATCCCGCCTGGTCAGACATCCCCATCCCTCCCCACTAGTTCATTACATGCTGCCCCAAGGAGTGATAGAACCAGTTCCTCCTTCCCAGGTGAGGAAGTTTTTTTTTTTATTCTAAGATGTTCCAAATGCCAAAGAAAGAAAATGCGTGGAGACCAGTTCTGGATCGATCTTTTCTAAACCTTTTTGTTATGATGCTAACATTCAAAACGATTTTGCTTCACTACCTGTTACCTCTTCTTGCTCTTTCAAGTTTCCAGGTAACACTAGATTTGAAAGATGCTTATCGAATTCATAGTCATCCAGACTTCAGGCGTTTCTCAAGGTTTTGTGTCTGAACCACATTATCACATTCTCTCTTACTCTTTGGACTATCCACTGAATCAAGAGAGTTCACAAAATGTATAGCTACAGGTTATCCACATTTTTCCATATTTAGCCAACTTGCTTATCTTTGCAAAGTCTTTTTCAAAGTGTCAGGAATGTCTGTCTGTCTGTCTCTCTCCCTCTTGGGTGAGAGAGCTGTTACACAAGCTGGGATTCCAGGAGAGCATTTTAAAATCTTTCCTGGCTCCTTCGCGCAAGATTGTGTTCCTGGGATGTCAGCTAGACACAACAAATATTACTTGGAAAATACAGGAAATAATTGGAGAGTACAGATGCAGCAAGTGGCACTGAAAAGAAAGTACAGTTATGTAAGTAAAACTTACCATAACGGTAGATGTTTGAACAATTACTACAGTAGTAGCCACTCCCTCCCTCTTGCATTCTTCTATGTATCGTTTGCTGATGCATTTTCTCCTCACCTGTTAGCTTTAATTTACCCCATGATATTGCCCTTCTTTGCTACTGTATTCCTTCTGGTCTGAAAATAGTTTAATCTCTTTTCATATCTTTTTTTTCTTTTTCTTTTCAGGAACTGCCATGTCTTAGGTTGCCCATCTACCCATTAGTCTAACTGCTGTTCCATTGTCTCTTTGGTCAACATTAAAATGCACTGGCTTTTTAGGTAATAAAAAAGGAAATCTCCAATGTTTTTTCCTGTGTTTTGTACTTTTATTGCTAAGTTTGTATGATCAGATGTTGGAATTGTTCTGGTTTTAACTTCTGTGACTTCTTGCAGATGTTCTGTAGTTATAAGCCTTTTACTGATCCTTGACCATCTAGAGTATCTCACTGAATAGTAGGTATGATTTGTTGGACCTTGTTTTTATATATTTTGTCACATCTTCTAGTCATATGACCTGCAATAATTGCCTTTCTTTTTGCCTTTGTGAAGTTCTTTTCTTTCTTCCTCAGATGTTCATAGTCCAGTCAACCCACTATTAATAAGGTCCCTTCACATAAATGTGTCATTTCTAACAGGATTTGCCTAAAAACTGTTATTGGAGTTTTATGTGGTATGTATAGCAATACAAATGTTCTTTTCCCTTGGATATCTCATTTTGTGGCTACATACCTTACCTGATTGTCCTATATGTAAATAAAAAGGTTGCCTCTTGGTATAAAGACTCCCTTCTCTGTTCTATGAACTCTTGTGTAATTGGACTGTGCAAGCAACTCTTAACCTGGAATGGCTACTTTTTCATTATCAGCTTCTGTGTTTCATACAGTGCCAGTGCATCTGCCTTTTCTCTTTTTGCTTGCTTTCACTTGTGTGTTTTACTGCGTTTAACCTCTTGACATTAGCGATACATAGTGCAAAGCTTTTCATATAAACAGTTTAGCAACAGGGCAGAGAATCAAGAAGGAAAACTTTAATGATTTATTGTCACTATATTCTTTAAAAACAGTGGTGGTCCTTTTTTCCTTCCCTCTATCTACTACATGTACCATTTTAGGAAGGTTCCTCTTAGAGGCAGATCCTTCTGTTCTTCTTCCATGCCCCTAGTTAGCATGGCTTCAGCATCTCCAGTCGACATTCAAGGTGGAAGCAAGCTTCTTTTTCCTTGCAACACTGCAGGATTTACACTGGCTGTTTTCCTCATATACTGCTGTCTGCTAATTCTCCTCCTGTTTGTCATCCTTCCTGCAATGTAATCCTTCATATCTCCTTTTGCCAGATCATGTACCTGCATAACTTCTTTTAGATGAATCTGATTTTTAAAGGTCTTGTCTCTTTCAGCATCTCCCATTTCTTCTGAATGGCATTTCACCCCATTTTCCTTATTTCCCTGTAGGATTAAATATTGGTTTATTCATGAAGTTTTAAAGTTATGCTTATTAGGCTCTTCCTTTAGTTTACTTATCCTACCTCTATTTCATCATTTGCTTCAGTGCACTCTCTTTAATTTTAAATCCTCACTCTTTTTATTAAGTTTTATGTTCAGGTCTTATGGTCCTTCCAAAGTTCCCATTCCCCTTGTGACTATTTTTCCATTCTATTGTTAGCTTTAGTTTGCCTTGCAGCTCTATTTCTTAACACACTATACTGTCACTGATCTCTCTCACCATTTTGGCCGCTACTGTATAGCTCTCATTCTAATTTATTTTCTTTTCTTCTGCCATTACCAAAATTTGTCTGAGCTGACAGATTTCTTGTTATTTCTTTTTAAGTGAGCTACCAGTTCGAAGTGTGACATTTTTGTTTCTCCTATTAATTCCTGTTGGTTGTATTGTATGGTACTTTGTTATATATAGCCCTCCCTTCTCCATTCCACATCTCCTCATAGCAAGTTTAATCCTTCTCCCTTTGCAACTGCATTTGCTTCCTTATTACTGTAGACGAGGCTTGAGGTTTGCTATGTTCAGATTTGAATATCATGTTCATTAGAAATTCTCATCTGGAGCAAGCGCAGTATGGCTTAATAGAGATCTCCTTAACGTTCCACCCATGATTTGTACCATTTGCCTTAATGTTTTGTTTATAAGATAAATAGGTTTTGATAAAACTTCTATGTGCACACTTGTTGCCCAGTTGGAATGCTATTTCCCAACAGTACTTGTCCTTTGATTTTATTATATTTTCCAGTAAATATCATAACTTTTTTCCTTTGATATCCGAATGCTACACAGTTTTCAATGTTGATTATTCCCGTTACTTTGCTACATGCATGCATGCATTTGTTGTACAGATGTCTTTATACGGTTCTCTGTAGGTTTATTAATGTCTATTAAATGTTATTGTATATAGTTACTAAGATCACTTCTGGATCATTTGTTTTCTCTGCACCTAATGGGCTGAAATCCTTCATAGTGTGGCTGGTTTGGTGCACTTCTGCTTGATTCATTTTGGGCTTTCTTCATTTATTCTTGTTTTTCTGGCTTTTCATTTGCAGCCTTCTACCTTCCCCAGATAACTGATGCATAGGTTGTCCTTTACTTCCAAAAAATATTTGAGTTTTTTTGTTTTATTTCTTAGCAGATTTGACTGCATTTGCTTTATGTCACTGACTGAGCTTAACCACCTTGCTGCTGCTACTGCTGTGCCATAGTAGAAGTCCAGAAGTATTGCGTTTGAGACTGCTGCTATTGATCTCTACCTTGACACTGCTGTCAATGACGAGCATTTCGACCTTGAGCTTATCAATGCTGGGCTGACTCCATCATTGTTAATGTTGGGGTGGGAGAAAGGGTCATGCCTTCAGAACCATGGTTGGCCCAGACTCCAGCAGTTCCCCTATTCTTTTCCTAGTCTTTCCCTTCTGATGGTCGACACTGAGATCCTTAACATCACCATCAATGCTAATGGGAACTTCTACCTTTAAGGAAGAGACCAGTCTGTCCTTAAATCCCGTGATGTTGGTCCATCTCAACACGAAGTCCATATGATGCCTACCCTTAGAATGCAAGCTTATGTATGTAGGCCCCCTATGCCATTGTGTCCTCCTTAGTATTGAAAGCCATCTAGCACCCCCCCCCCCCCAAGTACCAGCAAATGACAGGCATACTCCAGTTAATCTGGTCATTCAGACTTCTGACATCTTCCTTGAATTTGCAGTCTTTCCCACTGGTAACCCCAAGTGCAAGAGGAAGCACTTGGACTTTCCTCCAGAGTCTTCCACCCCGGATATCGAGGAGGATTAGGAGCAATTCCATACCATCCCTTGTATATGATCTCCTACTGTGGTGGTTCAGTACGTAATTCAGGGGGTGTTGGTCACCCCCTCCAAGTTCGAGCTCATACTGGAGGAAGCCTTTCAGTCACCAGTATTTCTCTCTCTGTGGTACTCGCTTAACAGGTCGGCTTGATTGGTGGTGGAGGGTATGTGGAAGAATTCTAGTGCAGTGGCTTCCATACCAAATGAATCTGATAAGATCCTCCAGCCTCACAAAGACCAGAACTGTTCAGATGTACTGCACCCTTCCCCACACACAGAGGCTGATTTCACAGTGGCTGCTGCCATACTCAAGTACTCCCACACCACAGATTGCAAATCCTTGTTGGGATGATAGATAACCACAGGCAATGTATTGCATTGGGAAGTAAAATTTCTTCAACCACCCTCTTCACTTTGCAGACAGTATACTTTATGACGCACATTATTAGGTTCCAGGAAACAGACAAGTCACTGGAAGGGTTCCCAAATAATGCACTAAAAGAAAAACATTCATACCAGATGTTAACTTTAGGTTCATACTAGGCTATCTGCCCTAGGGCATTTATAAGCCTAGCCAGAGTGTATTTGGCTTTTGCCACCCATTTTAAATTAATTTTGCTATGCCCTTTTTCGAGGTTAGTATACTGTGCCTCTGTCTAACAGTGACACAGAAGTGATACCCGGGGTAAACCTACTATCTCCCATCCACTCATCAAGATTCCTCTTGAAGAGAGTCAATGAGGGACTCTGGAATAAAATCCCAGTCCAGGTTAGGCAGAGTGAGGGGAGCCTCTGGGTTATGAATCTATCCCTCCAGCATGTCCTATTTTATTTCAGTGCTGAGGTTCAAGTCTCTCGAGCGCGTAGCTCGATGGGATTTGGATTTTCTGAGGTGCAGCATGTCCATTAATTCCGGTTTGGACATGGCTTTATACGTCAGGCACAGATCGCCTCTGAGCAGGCGGTATGCCACTGAGTAGAGCTTGAGTTTCTTTAACCGGGCAGCATATGGCATCTGTTTGAGCCCTTTGATCCTCTTGGTGAGGTACTTTTGGGGTCTTTCCAGTTGCTGCAGGTATCTGGTAAGGTACATCCCAAAAGGGGCATTGTACTCAATTATGGGCCTGATGAGGGATGAGTAAAGAGGCACGATGACCTCCCCTGATCTAGATGTGAATCCCTTCATGATTAGGTGGGCTATATAAAATGTTTTTCTAACCACTTTGGTCACGTGGTTTTCAAATGAGAGATTGCTATCAACTTGGGTCCCCAGGTCCCTAATTACTACTTCCGTACTTAATGGATTACCACTTATGTGGTAATTTGTGGGCACTTTGTTTTTGCCAAAGGGGATGACTATACACTTTTTGGCATTTAGCTTGAGGCCATGGCTCTGGCACCAGTTGTTTGTTTCTATGAGGCCTTTTTGTAGGATGCTTGTGTCGGCTGGAGAGTCGATTATGGCACTTAGTTTGCAGTCATCTGCAAACTTGGTCAGCCACAGTCCTTCCATGTTGGCCTGTACCTCCGAGAAATATATACCGAACAAGAGAGGTCCCAGGACTGAGCCTTGTGTAATGCCACTTGTAAATGGTTTGGAGTCTGACATGGCTCCAGCAATTCTAACCATGTGGGTTCGGTCTTTGAGCCAGGTTGCAACCCATCTAGTGACATAGGGGTTTATATTTAAGCTGGTGAGCTTATCTATAATGCCCAAGTGGGGTATTGTATCGAAGGCTTTTGCGAGGTCCAGGTAGGCTGTGTGGACCACCTTCCCCTCGTCAATGGCCTTGGTGACTGTTTCAAAGAAATCAACCAGGTTTAAGAGGCAGGATCTGCCCTTAAAGCCGAACTGGGTAGGATCCAGTGTGTTTAGGTCCCCAATATCTTTGAGGGCCATGAGGATCCTTTCCATAGCTTTGCAGACCAAGCTAGTCAGGCTTATGGGGCGATAGTTTCCACGATCCGTTGAGGCACCACCTTTGTGGAGAGGGACTACTGTTGCTGTACGCCACTCTTTGGGTACATATCTTGTAGTAAGGCTGAGATTGAACAGTAGTTTTTTGTTTGGGTTTAGCTCTTCTTGGAGTTCATGTAGGACGCAGCCCGGGACACTGTCTGGTCCCATTGATGTTGTGTTTTTTGCTTTGGAGAGGGTGGCTCTTACCTGAGAATCTGAGATGTCAGGGGGGCAGCACTCTGCTGGGATAGATATTTGCCCTTTTGGTGGGGAGAAGTTTGCACTGAACCTGTCAGCTAGGATGTTGGCAATGTCTGTGGGTTCAGTGTATTTTTTGTCATTTTGGATTAATTCTGAGCATATCTGGGAATTCCCACCCAGGTTCCTAACATAATTAAAGAAAGCCTTGTGATTATCCTTAGTGTCCTGTGCAATTTTTCTCTCGAAGCTGGCCTTAGACGATTTTATGAGTGCCCGTAGTTTTTTGCCAATACTGATCAGAGATGCCTTCCCTTTTTGGGATTTTGCTCTATCATGTAGTAGCTTCCTCTTTCTGTTGTATAGTTTCTTTATGGCTGGGGTCCTCCAGACGGGACGCCTGCCTTTGGAGGATTGGGTCTTTGTTTTATTTGGGATTGCATGATCCATGCATTCCTGAAGGTGTTCATAGAATGTGTTTATAAAGGATTCTGCGGTCTGTGACGTATTTTCCACAGGCCCGGGGGCTTTGAAGGATTCCACCTTGGTTTTGAGGAGAGTGAAATTTTGCTTTAGAGAAGTTTTCCACTGTGGTTTTCTGGGCAGGGAGTGGGGTCGAGATGTGAATATTCAGTGAGACTAGTTTATGGTCTGATCTTACCAGTGAGGGATACACTTCTGGTCTGGAGCATAGAGCCCCCATGTTGGTGGTGATCAGGTCCAGTATGTTTTCCCATCTTGTGGGAGTGGTAACAAGTTGTTCAATAGCATTTGAGTTTATAAATTCTAGGAACCTTTGGGCTAGGGTGTTGGAGCTAGAGTAATGCTCCCAGTCTATGTTTGGGTAGTTGAAGTCGCCCAGTATAATGGTGTTTGGAGAGACCTTCTTATTTTCCAGTGATGTTCATCGTGTTTCACTGTTGCAGTCATGACTGTAGGGTTCTCCCCTGCCGGCAGGCAGTCCTTGGTCGGCCAGAATCCCAAAGTTTGGGTCCGGCGTCGGCTGTTCAGCCATGCTCCCTGACGTCAGAGCGCCAGGAGTACAAAGCTGACAGCCGACGCCATGTTCTCCAGTCTTTCTTGCCGTGCGGTGATAGCAGTTCGCAGTGCCGGTTGGTTGACTCCTGACAATCTTTTCTGAACAAACTTCAGTCCGAAGACTTTCTTCTCCTACTCAAAGCTAAGTACCCCGTTGGGGAAACTTTTTTCTTGCTCCAGTCCGATGTCAGAAAAAGTTAATTGTATTTCATGTGGGAAGCAAATACCTCATAAGGATTTTCATTCTTACTGTATTACTTGCTTAGGCCCTGACCTCGACGTAGCTAGTTGTCAGTTTTGTGCTAGATTAAATCAACGTACAATTAAACGAAGGTACGATTTTGCATTTCATTACTTCAGAAGGCGTTTTAATTACAAAATGTTGTCTGATACGGTTCCGGCTACCGGAGTTCACAAACGACGCAAGGACAAAGACAGGCCTCCGAGGTCCAAATCTGACGATATACAAGCAGAGCCAGCTTCAGGTTCGGCCGTCGTCAGTGAGGTGCTTTTGCAGCCCCTGTCGTCGGCCATTTCGGAACTGATGGCCGAAACTGACTCCCACGAGGGGTCAACTAGGCCTTTGAATATTTCTGTTGCAGGACCTTCGGACAATGCTCCTTCAGATGGGTCCGGAGCCGCTGTGCAGGTACCGGCTTCCGAAGGGGTTTTCAGTCCTACTCAGCTTCTAATAAAGGCAAAGACTCCTTCCAAATCAAAGACTGCAACACAGGCCTCTTCTGATCCGGCTCCCAAGTCACAGAAACAGTTACTTAAGATGGCGGAGGACTTGCTATGATTAGAGGTTCACATCCCCCTCCAGACAAAAGGCCAAGACAGGAAGTTTATTATGACTCCTCTGATCAGGCTTCTGTTTCTTCAGTTTCTTCTTCTGACCAGGAATATTCTTTCCCTCCTTATGAGGATTCTGATGCTGAGGAATCCATACCTTCAGCTTCTCCCCCTGAGGATTTCTCTTTTGGGGAAACTTTGCATGAAATGAGGGAACATTTCCACTGGGAAGGACAGGAGTACTCGGAATCTAAGAAAAGACTAAGGGATTTTCTTCTTCCCCAACATAGACCCCTGGCTATTTCTCCTATTTTGGATATTGTGGATGATGCTTTTTTGGAGGCTAACTTAACCCCTGACTCTTTTCTTCCAGCTCCTGTTAAGTCTGACAGATATTACAGGGTTCCTGATTCCCACCAGTTTTTATACAAGAACCCTACTGCTGACCCTGAAACCATTTCTCAGGGTCCTAAGGGAGTTAAGGCCGCTTCTGCTAAAAACCCCATTCCCACTGAGAAGGATTCCAGAGCTTTAGAAAGATGGGGCAAAAAAGTGTACACTTCTGCTACTTTGTCTATTAGGGCTTTAAACTGTCAGTTTCATATGCTAAAATACCAGCAATTTCTCCTATCTGTTTTAAAACAAAAGCTAACCTCCATTTCCGCCTGTGCAGATAAGGAATTACATGACTTAATGCATGCTACTGAACAAGTTGGGAAGCATGGTTTACACTGTGGATTTGATGCCTTGGAGGCTTCTTGTAGGGCTGCTGCCTCTGGCACAGTAATTAGAAGGCATGCATGGTTAAAGAAACAAAATTTGCCAGATCAAGTAAAAGCTAAATTTTTGGATGCCCCTGTTCAGCATAATGTTTTGTTTGGATCTAAAGCTGAAGAGGTGATTAAAAAGATGGAGGACAAGGCAAAATCCATGCAAACAGTTAAAGATTTCTTGCAAGTACAGCCACCCAGATTTAGTAGGAATTGGCCTACAAAAAATTGGTCCTTTCCCAACTCAGACAGGCCTCAGAGGGGTAGATACAGACGCTCACGAGGAAGGCCTCAAACACAAGCCTCTTGTAGACCAAGACAGTGGACTGCTTCCACCCCTAGGGGAGGAGAGGACAGGTCGCAAGCTCATAGGAAACGGACTCAATGACTCCCTCTGTTGGGCTGCAGGAACCTCTTGCCTGGAAGCCCCTCTCGGAGGCAAACTTGCTCTTTTTCACCTAAATTGGACTTGTATAACCCAAGACAAGTGGGTTCTGGATGTGGTTTCCACAGGTTACAAATTCCATTTTCATACCCTACCAAGGCCAAGCGGATGGCCAGATCTTCCAAAACATCAATGGACAGAGGCCTTAAACCAGGTGGAAGCTCTTTTGGCTATGAAAGCCATAGAACTAGTTCCACTTTCAGAGATGGGACAAGGCTTTTACTCAAGACTCTTTGTAGTCCCCAGGAAGCAAAATTCATGGAGACCCATTCTGGATCTGTCAGTCTTGAACACTTTTCTGGAGATACCAAAATTTAAGATGCTAACTCTACAGCAGCTACTTCCAGTGCCGACCAAAAATGCATGGATGGTAACTTTGGATTTAAAGGAGGCATATTTACACATTCCCATCAGGCAGGAACGCAGAAAATACCTCCGGTTCAAGGCCGGATCGAGGCACTTTCAATTCTCTGCACTTCCCTTTGGATTGTCTACTACGCCCAGGGTCTTCAGTCTTGCAGACTCAAGGGAATTCAAATTTACCCTTATCTGAACGACTGTCTTATTCAGGCAGACAGTAAGGAGGTCTTACTCCAGCATCTGCAGTTTGTTCAGAATCTTCTCAAGTTCCTGGGATTCACTGTAAACATAAAAAAGTCAAATTTGATACCCTCACAACAGATAATTTTCCTGGGCGCTTCTCTAAACACAACAACCCAGATGGCATTTCTGACGCACGAAAAACAGTTACAGCTGGCTTCAACTTTCAAAACCTTGGCAACTTTAACTCCGCTATCTGCAAGGAGATTCCTGCAGGCTTTGGGTTACATGGCCTCCTGCATCCTTCTCGTACCATATGCAAGACTACATATGAGGAAAATACAGTGGTACCTCAAAAGTGTATGGTCGCAGCATTGCCACAGTTTAGACATACTGATCTCCGTCCTGCCTTGCCTTCAAAAGGAATTCCTGTGGTGGTCCAAGGCATGTACTCTAAACAAAGGAAAACCCTTCTGTCTGCCTCCGGCCACTCAGATACTAACCACGGATGCCTCAGATTATGCATGGGGAGCCCATTTTCAGGGCAACTGTCTGCAGGGCCTTTGGACAAAGGATCAAAAGCACCTGCATATCAATTTAAAGGAAATGTTAGCCGTTCAGAAAGCTCTATTGGCCTTCAGGAATCTTCTACAACCAGGACAACTACTGATATGGACAGACAAACACCACAGTTATGTGGTACATAAACAAGCAAGGGAGATCTCATTCCTACCCCCTTTGCAGACTAGCCATGGATCTATGGAACACAGCTCTAGCTTGCAATCTGGACCTTCAAGCTCAGTTTCTACCAGGGAAGCAAAACTTTCTGGCAGACAGTCTGAGCAGAAACCTTTCAGACCCACACGAGTGGATGCTGGACACCGAAATATTCAGGATGATAACAGCAGTCTGGGGATGTCCTCACATAGACCTCTTTGTATCCCACCTCAATCATCAACTACAGATTTTTTTGCACCAGGACTTTCCACAAACAAGCTTGGAGAGTGGATGCACTATCATTCAGTTGGAGAAACCTCTCGGGATATGCCTTTCCGCCTCTTCCTCTTCTTCCACGGGTATTATTAAAGATCAAACAGGACAAACCCAAGATGATCATTTTGCTGGCCCCAAATTGGCCTCGACAGTTTTGGTACCAAACTCTGAAAAATCTGTCTGGAGCCCCCTTGGGTTTTACCACCGACTCCGAACCTTCTGTCCCAGCACCAGGGTCAGGTTCTACACTCCCATGTCAGAACTCTCAGCCTGGCGGCCTGGTTAATCCAGGGTCTTTGATTCTTTCTCTCCTACCCAAGCAGGTTATGAATGTCATTTTAGAAGCCAGATGTCCTAGCACTAGAAAATCTTATGCAGGAAAATGGAAAAGATTTTGTTCCTGGATGCAGGCTCAGGATTCTGATCCTCTTCTTCCTAACATTCCTTTGATTTTACTTTACCTGACAGATCTCTTACATAGGGGTCTCTCTTCCATTAAGATGCATGCCTCTGCTATTTCCGCTCATAATTCAGACTCTCCAATCTTTTCCCACCAGCTCATGAGACAGCTTCTCAGAGGAGCTAAGAACTTAAGACCTCCTAGATCTCCTCCCATTCCTGCTTGGGATCTCAACTATGTTTTTGAAAAGCTCACCTTACCTCCTTTTGAGCCTGCTGCCTCTTCTGACATCAAGTTTATATCTTGGAAAACAGCCATCCTGTTAGCTCTGACCTCTGCCAGGAGAGTTTCAGAGTTGCAAGCTCTTATGGTTGTGGAACCTTATATTATTTTTCATCAAGACAGGGTGTCTTTAAGGACTAATCCTACTTTTATGCCTAAGGTGGTTTCTAAAGTGGCTTTAAATCAACTATTCACTTGCCAACTTTTTTCCCCACTCCTCAAAATAAAGGGGAAAAAGGATCTTGCATTCCTTGGATGTACACAGACAGCTACGTTTTTACCTGGACAGAACCAAGGACATCAGAAAATCAGAGCAATTGTTTGTTTCTTATGCTTCAAGTTCCCAAGGTAAAGCCATTTCAAAATAGAAAATTTCTAAATGGATTGCTCATGGATTCAGATTTTGTTATTCACACCATGGAAAACAAATCCCAGGGAGTATACGGACTCATTCCACCAGAGCTGCTGCCACTTCAGCTGCCTTCCTCAGGGAAGTTCCTACCAAAGACATTTTGGAAGCTGCAACTTGGAGTTCAGTGCATACTTTTTCAAAGCACTACAACCTACCTCTCTACTCTAAGTCTAGGGCAGGCTTTGCTTCTGCAGTCTTGCAGGGCCTTTTAGCCGACCCGTCTTCTTTATGACCACCTCCCTTTCATTCTGCTTTGGGATTCTACCCTACAGTCATGACTGCAACAGTGAAACACGATGAACATAGTGCAGTTGTGTACACTTACCATAAATGTAGATGTTAGTGTCTTCACTGTTGCAGTCTGGGTTTCCCTCCCTCCTGTCCCCTCTTATTTTTACTTTTGTGTGGTTCCTTTTTTCACCATTCTTCTGAGGTGTATTTGCAAAGGATATGGGACCTTACTCATTTTGGGACTCCTGGCATCTGAGGCAAGAAAAACTGGAGAGCATGGCGTCAGCTGTCAGCTTTGTACTCCTGGCGCTCTGACGTCAGGGAGCATGGCTGAACAGCCGACGCCGGACCCAGACTTTGGGATTCTGGCCGACCGAGGACTGCCTGCCGGCAGGGGGGAACCCTACAGTCATGACTGCAACAGTGAAGACACTCTAACATCTACATTTATGGGAAGTGTACACAACTGCACTTTCTCAGGAAGGCCGAGTGGGGTTCTTGGGTTTGGGAGGGTGGTCTGTAGCAGGCTATAAACTGGAAGGCAGTTTTACCCACTGTTAGTTGCACATGGATGGTCTCTGCTTCGTGCTATGCCACCAACCTGGAGGTGTGGGTATCTTTGACGAATATTGATACTCCCCCCTCCTTTTGTGGTTCGGTCCAAGTTTTGGGGCTGAAAAGCATGGTATGACGTATAACCTGGTAGTGCTGGGGTGCTGTTGGGAACCTTGAACTAGGTTTCTGTTACTGCACAGATATCTATGTTCTCCATGCTAAGGAGAGTTTCGAGTGCGTGCATCTTGAGGTTTAGACTTCTGGCTTTATTACACATATTCACTCTAGTCATATGCCCTATCGACAAAACTGCAGAAAATCTAACAAGGGCAGCAGGCTGTAGCATTGGTATGAGACACAATACCTACCAGACTGCATCTAACTGATTTTGTGGAATATACAAAGGGCATTTTGTGTGCTTATTCTGCTTGAACCCTGCTTTTAAGACAGTAAAGGATGAACTAGAGAGAAAGAAGCAAAAGATCAAGAACCTTACAGGAGTTTGATTTAACTTTCAACCTATGCTAATGCACCTGTTGTAAGATGAAAGGGAATCTGCATCAGACATGGTTCAGGCACAAGCCAACAGCAGCAAGACAGAGCTTTGGAAGAAGTCTCAGGGTTTATGGTAACATTCAAAATAGTTGCCGACTCAGAGGTTAGCAACCTTGAGAGAAAGGCCAGCAATACTGTGCCCATCTCAGAGGGGGGCCATGCCTTGCTTCCTCAGGACTGGCTGCCAGTCTAGCAGTTGGGCAGAGGATATGTCCCTCCACTTGTCAGAGTAAGTGGCCATCATATGAGACAAGTGGGTTAGGACAGTTGTATCCTGATGATGCCCAACTCACCTTTACTGCCCTTAGACTGTAGTTCTAGCCTTTCCAGATGCCCCACCCCATCAGTAGACTGAGGCAACAAAAAAGGTCTTAAGCCTACTGCAGAAGAGAGCAACCCAAAAGGTCACCCAACACTAGCAAGGACTAGATTTTTACTCCAGGTCTGTTTGGTTCCAAGTAAAGCAAAATACCTCAGGCCCATTCTCTTTATCTGAGCAGCCTAGATCAGTTCATTTGGAAGGAGTCCTTTCAGATGATGTCCTTCATGGATGCATCTGCAGTCATAACAACTGGGTTGTCCTGTCGTCAGGCAGCCCTTCAGTCGGCCGGATTCCAAAGTCCGGGTCCGGCTTCGGCTGATGTCGCACTTCACCCGACGTCATCTCTGTTGGTCTTCGGGTATAAAAGCATCAGCCGACGCCATTTTCCTCAGTCTTTCTTGCCGGCGTGGCGCCAAGCAGAAGCTGTTCGCAAGTGCCGGTCGGTCGGATCCAGAGATTACTTCTACCGAATACTACTTGAAGACTTCTAAAGCTAAGTACCCGTTGGGGACTCTTTCTTGCCTCAGCCGATGTCAGAAAAAGTTAATAATTGTTTAACCTGTGGGAAACAAATACCTCAAAGATTTCCACTCTTATTGTCTGCCTTGTTTAGGCCCAGCCCACGGCGTGAGCAGCCTGTTCGCCTGTGCTTCTTTCAACCGACAACGCTTAGGCGTCGGTCGGAGTTTGCAGAACAGTTTTTCGGTTCTGATTTTGCGTACATTATGCCGTCGGATCCTCCGACTACCCAATCTGCCAAAAAACGCAAAGATAAAGACCGACACTCGCGGTCCGCGGTTTCGGCCGAAACCATGGTTAAGCAAACCGCGAGTGTCTCGGTTTCGGCCGAAACCGAGAAAACTGATCAAAGTACAGCTGAACCTATCTCTACAACTGAGGCCCCTGCTACCACTCTTGAATCGGCCTCAGAAATTTTATCAACTACGGTGGTTGCCACTGACCTATCAGACACCATTCCCTTGGATGTCTCTACCCCAGCACGTGGTGCTGCTAGGATTCCAGCAGCCATGTCCATTAAGGCCTTCGCCAGGGCTAAAGCAGCCAAGACTACTAAGACAGTGCCAGTTAAACCCCCCACAACCAGGCCCTCTTCTAGTTCTCAAATGCTTACTTTGGCAGAAGATTTAATTTCATTAATTAGAGGATCTCAATCTCACCCAGACAGGGCCTCTCAGCCCCCAGAGAAGAGACCTAGGGCAGAGCCCCCTGAGCCAGTGTCCTCTGATGAATTCTGCTGACGAATCAGACATAACTGACCAGCCAGAGGCTCCTTTCTCCAATTTTGAAGATTCTGATGCTGAAGAATCCATCCCAGCTGCTTCCCCACCAGAAGAATTCTCCTTTGGGGAAACCTTACATGCCATGCGAGAGCAGTTCCAATGGCAGCAACAGGATTTTTCAGACTCCAGAAAAAGACTTAGGACCTTTCTGCACCTCCCACAGCATACCTCCTGTTCTCTCTGTGGTGGATGATGCTTTCAATGATGTCTGCTCCGCTCCAGATTCTTTACCCCCAGCCCCTGCCAAACCAGACAGATTTTACAGGGTGCCAGATACTCATCACCACCTTTACAAGGCCCCACTTGCAGACCCCGAAACTATATCCCAGGGTCCCAAGGCAGTAGCCGCGACCATAGCTAAAAACCCTATTCCTTCTGAAAGGGAAGCAAGGTCATTAGACAGATGGGGTAAAAAGGTCTACACTTCAGCTACTCTCTCAGCTAGAGCTTTAAACTGTCAGTTTCACATGATACAATACCAAGAGTTTATGCTTGATCAGTTAACTAAAAACTAACCACTGATGAATCTCTTGATAAGAAATATGTATTAGAAATGGTAAATAACATACAACAGGTTAGCAACCATTCCTTAAAATGTGGCTATGATGCACTGGAGGCTTCATTTAGATCAGCCATGACTGGCACAGTGATAAGAAGGCATGCATGGCTAAAGGAGCAAGCTTTACCGGATCATGTTAAAGCTAAGTTGCTAGATGCTCCTATGGATAAGACAAGTTTGTTTGGTACACCTGCCCAGCAGGTTATGAAGAAAATGGAAGAAAAGGCAAAATCTGTTCAAACGGTTAAAGATTTCTTGCAGGTTCAACCCCAAGGTTTAGCAGGAACTGGCCTGCCAAAATTGGTCCTTCCCTGACTCCACAAAATTACAAAGGGGCAGGAATAGACGTTCCAGAGGCAGAAACCGATCCAGAGGAGGTGCCTACAGAGGACGACAGTGGCAAGGTAACAACAGAGGCACAGACACAACCACTGCCACTACATCAGCACAACCACAGTGACTTAACCCTAAATCCGCCTACCAGGAACAAATAGCAGCTCCTCTAGGCGGAAAGTTAACCTTATTTTCAAAGAACTGGCACTACATAACAAAAGACAAGTGGATTTTACAAACCATAGATCAAGGTTACCGGTTTCACTTCCACACTTTACCAGTCAAAGAGGAATGCCAAATCTACCTCCAAATCAAAAACAGAGGCACTACAACAGATAATGGAGTTAGCAAACATGAGAGCTGTGGAAAGAGTGCCAACAGCAGAGCAAGGAAGGGGTTCTACTCCAGACTATTCCTAGTTCCAAGAAAGGAAAAAAGTTGGAGACCAATTCTCGACCTGTCCATCTTAAATACATACATCATTGTCCCAAAATTCAAAATGCTGACCCTACAGCAACTTCTTCCCATGCTGGGCAAGGAGTCTTGGCTGGTAACTCTAGATCTCAAGGAGGCATACCTGCACGTCCCCATTCGACCAATCTGCAGAAGATACCTCAGATTTCTTGCAGGATCAGAGCACTATCAATTCTCAGCATTGCCCTTTGGCTTATCTACTGCCCAGAGTATTCACAAAATGCCTGGCATCAGTAATCGCCCATTGCAGACTACAGGGAATTCAAATTTACCCATACCTGGACGACTGCCTACAAGGGACAACAAAAGCAAGCTGACAACAGATTTACAAAGGGTCATTTACTTGCTACAAGCACTGGGATACACAGTCAATTTACAAAAGTCAAGGCTGATACCATCCCAAACAAGGACATTCTTGGGCTGAATTGGACACAGTAAAACAAATGGCATTCCTGACTACAGAAAAACAAAAGAACTCCCTCTTTACTTCTTGGCACTAACAAAACTGAACAAGTTAACAGCAAGAAAAGTACTGCAGGCCTTGGGCTTCATGGCATCATGCATAATCTTGGTCCCATTTGCCAGACTACATATGAGAAAACTACAGTGGTACCTAAAGAATTTATGGTCCCAACACAGACACAGCCTAGAAACAGAAATCCCACTAATTCCATGCTTAAAGCAGGAGTTCCTATGGTGGGCTCAGGCATGTCAGTCAAACCCAGGCCTACCCTTTCGCAGATGTCAAGCAAGCCAGACCATCACAACAGGCGCTTCAGACCTAGGATGGGGGCCCACATGCTGGACAAATGCGTGCAAGGATTGTGGACACAGGATCAACTTCACCTGCACATCAACCTAAAAGAAATGCTGGCAGTAAAACTGGCAATCCAAAAGTTCAAACCATTTCTCCAAGAGGGCCAGTTGATAAGGACAGACAACACCACAGTCATGTGGTACATCAACAAACAGGAGGCACTCATTCATACCCCCTATGCAGAATGACTTTGGAGCTGTGGACCCTGGCACTCAGCTACAACATCCAGTTACAGGCAATATTTGTACCTGGAAAAGAAAATACTCTAGCAGACATATTAAGCAGAACCACATCGGATGCCCACGAATGGAAGCTGCACCCGGACATCTTCAAGACCATCTCAAAGAAATGGGGAATGCCTCAGATAGATCTATTCGCATCACCTCTCAATCACCAGCTCAAAAAGTTCTGCACAAGGACATTCCACCCACTAGCATGGAAAGTGGATTCGCTCTCCTTCAGCTGGAAAGGCCCCACCTCTTCCCTTGATACACAAAGTACTACTAAAAATCAAGGAAGAACGTCCAAGGATAATCCTGATAGCTCCAAACTGGCCAAGACAACACTGGTACCCACTGCTGAGGAGCATGTCTCGGAACAATATGTGGCCAATACCCCTGGTGCCTTTGATGTTAACTCAGAACAACTACAGCATCATACATCCAAACCTAAAAACGTTGCAACTGATTGCATGGAACATCACATAGCAGCAGCTAATCCAGAACTTTCCCAAAGAGTTAAAGACATTATTCTTGAAGCACGCAGACCTTCAACAAGAAGGAACTATGCTGGAAAATGGAAAAGGTTTGTCATTTGGAGTACGGAAAGAGGAAAAGATGTGTCAAACATAGATATGCCTAACATTCTGGAGTATCTGGCGAACTTCTTCATTCAGGCCTGTCCTACTCCTCCATCAAGATACATGCATCAGCTATTTCAGCAGAATACAGCTTTGATCCACCTGTTTTTCGCACCCTTTGCTCAGGCAGTTCCTCAGAGGAATCAAGAATGTAAAACCTCCAAGGAAACCACCATTACCAGCTTGGGACTTAAACTTTGTGCTAGAAAAGTTGACACTATCACCCTTTGAACCAGCAGCAACAGCAGACCTACAACACCTGTCATGGAAAACTGCTTTCCTACTGGCAATTACTTCAGCAAGGAGGGTTTCAGAACTACAGGCCTTAATGGCAGTGCAACCCTTCCTAATCTTCCACCAAGATAGTGTCCATGAGGACTAATCCTACATTTATGCCTAAGGTGGTATCCAGAGTGTCTTTAAACCAGGCAATCCACCTACCTACCTTCTTTCCCAACCCACAAAACAGAGTGAAACGAATACTGCATACCTTGGATGTACATAGACCGCTACGCCACTACTTGGACAGAACAAAAATAGCAGAAAGACTGACCAACTTTTGTAGCCAATGCAACAGGAAGGGAAGGAAAAGCTATTTCCAAACAGACAATCTCCAAATGGATAGGAAATTGCATACGATTCTGTTACTCCTTCCATGGAAAACCAATTCCACAGAACATAAGACCTCATTCTACAAGGGCAACAGCCACTACCACAGCCTTCTTACGAGGAGTGGCAACCAAAGACATTATTGAGGCGGCTACTTGGACCTCCGTGCATACATTTGCCAAGCATTATAATTTGCCTCTATATTCCAGATCCCGAGCAGGGTTTGCCACTGCTGTACTGCAAGGGATCCTAAACACACCATAATCTACTTTTATCCTCCTCCCTAGTTGGCTATGGTATTCTACCCAGTTGTTATGACTGCAGATGCATCCATGAAGGACATAGTACAGTTTTGTACCTACCATAAATGTAGATGTCCGAACTGGATAGCATCTGCAGTCAGGATTACCTCCCTCCTTCCCTCTGTGGTACTCCTAGGGTGTTTACCCTCCTAATAGCTAGCTGGTGGGGGAGTCTTTATGGTGTATTTGTTTGTATATATGTACATACATGCTTATTTTGTGTTTACCTCTATCTTTGGAAACATTGGCATCTATCCAAATTTTAGCCTTCAAGAGGGCTGCTGGCATCTGGGGCAAGAAACACTGAGGAAAATGGCGTCGGCTGATGCTTTTATACCCGAAGACCAACAGAGATGACGTCGGGTGAAGTGCGACATCAGCCGAAGCCGGACCCGGACTTTGGAATCCGGCCGACTGAAGGGCTGCCTGACGACAGGACAACCCAGTTGTTATGACTGCAGATGCTATCCAGTTCGGACATCTACATTTATGGTAGGTACAAAACTGTACTTTCTTAGTATAATCTATCCTTCTACGACCACAAGAAAGAGATTGGAATGTGCTCTTGAGACCTCCAGGACATCTACCTTCACATTAAAATAGCATGTGTCATTAGTTTTGATCCCTTCCATTTGGTCTCACCTCAGTCCTGAGAGTCTTCTTCAGTACTGCTATAGTGATTTCAGTGCATGTCATTCTACAGTGGACTAAGGTGTTTCTGTAACTGGATGAGACTCTCTTGGTGGCCACCTCAGTGAGCAATCCAAAAGCCTCTAGGGGTACCCTGCTGTCAGCTTCTGACTCTGGCTCTGGTCATGGGAGCATGGCTGAACAGCCGCGGACCCAGACTTTGGGATTCTGGCCGACCGAGGACTTTTTTTTTTTTTTTTTTTTTTTTTTGGGGGGGGGGGGGGGGGGGGGGGGGAGGGTGGTTTGTAGCAGGCTATAAACTGGAAGGCAGTTTTACCCACTGTTAGTTGCACATGGATGGTCTCTGCTTCGTGCTATGCCACCAACCTGGAGGTGTGGGTATCTTTGACGAATATTGATACTCCCCCCTCCTTTTGTGGTTCGGTCCAAGTTTTGGGGCTGAAAAGCATGGTATGACGTATAACCTGGTAGTGCTGGGGTGCTGTCGGGAACCTTGTACTAGGTTTCTGTTACTGCACAGATATCTATGTTCTCCATGCTAAGGAGAGTTTCGAGTGCGTGCATCTTGAGGTTTAGACTTCGGGCTTTATTACACACATTCACTCTAGTCATATGCCCTATCGACAAAACTGCAGAAAATCTAACCAGGGCAGCAGGCTGTAGCATTGGTATGAGACACAATACCTACCAGACTGCATCTAACTGATTTTGTGGAATATACAAAGGGCATATGTTAAGTTGTCAATCTCGCCTTCATTCTTGCTTGATGGGTTCGGAGCCGATCCCTCGGCTCCGACTTGGCACTTGCTAAGCTTGAGAGTCACTTTTACCAGCTCGAGGCAGCCCCATATCCCATGATGCAAGGCGGTAAGTACCCAGATCTCGTTTGCCGCTTCGCTTATGAGGTCCTCCTTTTACCAGCTCCTGGTAAGTGATTCACTTTATTAATATTAAAGCCCCTTTTTGTTAAAAAAAACACTTTATTGTTAGTTATAACTTGATTATTTAGATTTCCTGACAGAAAATCCCTGTCTCTCTTAATTTTTTTTAGTCAAACTTTACCCATCCCATCCCCCCCCTGTTAGGGTGTGTTTATTTTTAGGAATACCTTTTTGGTATTTTCTTTAATTTAAACTTTTTGACTGGTGTGTGTGTGTGTGTGTGTTTTAAGCACCATGTCAAAGGAGTGGGTCTCAGGTTTTAAGAAGTGTGACTCGTGCTGTCAGAAGATGTCTCTGACAGACGGTCACACTTCTTGCCTGTATTGCCTGGGGCCTCTTCACCTGCAGGACTCCTGTGCTATTTGTCATTCCTTCAGCCAGAGAGTCCTGCAGGAAAGACGCAACAAACTGATCCTTAGGGGCCTTCTTAAGCGAGGGCTCTCCGGCTAAGTCGGCTCCAAATCAGTTAAATCTTCCAAGGCCCAGGCTTCTGTGTCTAAGCCTGCGGCCTCGGCTCCGACTTCGTTCGAGTCGAGATCGGCTCGGCTGGAGCCGATTCTGGCTTAAAGCCGGCACCGATGGCTATCGGTGCGAATCTGTATCGACCACTTCAGTGTCGACTCGATCGGTTCCGACACCCATGTGGCACAGGCATCGGTGTCGGCTCCGATCGGCTCCGACACCGTTACTTTGGTGGCTGTATCGGCTCGGCTGGAGCCGATACATCGAGCTTCTTATGCGGCTCGAAGTCTGCTCGACAGGATCTATAGTATCGGCTCCGATGGCTCATTCCAGGAAGAGGTGGGGTCTCCTTCCTTGGAGCCGATACTTTCGGCTCCGGCTTCTCCTCTTCTTTCAGAGGAGACCATCGGGCCGATCTTCAAGGTCATCAGACTGTCAGATCATGACCTAGAGAGAGTGGTCAGCAGATTACTTAAGTCACAGGTACTGGCCCAAATGTTACATAGTCCGTCTCAACAGACCACTGTTGGTCCACACCCGTTACAGTTCCTCCTTCAACTCTACCCCAGAGCTTGGAGTTGGAATCTTCGGGAATGATTACTGCTATGGCTGGAGGACGGATACCCCCTTCTGTTCCTTCAGCCTCTACTCTTATCTCCTCTTGAGACCTTCCTTAGAGGGATTGGTGGTGGGCTTCCATGGTCTCCTCCGAGGGGTGAGTGGCATCGGACCCTTGTCCGAACCCGCTCTTCCCCTTGGAGCCTCGGCCTTGGTGAGCTCGGCTCCGACATCTGCCTCGGAGACTTCCCTTCGGTGGTCCCTGGAGTTCCTAGCTCTTGAATTGGGTTCTCGGACCTGCCTGGGAGGGAGCATTAGTGATGAAGAGTGTACTGGCCACTGGTATCAGTCAGCAGTCTGTTCCGTAGCTCCTCCCTCTTTAGTACCTGTTGACATCTCTGCCACTTCTCTTGCTACAGGACCCAGAGATCCTCCGCCTCAGGTTTCCCCATTGGGAATTTCCCCTCTTCGAGGATTCTCCTGATGTTTGGAGATCCTCCTAGGAAGAAGGACTTGTAAGAGGAAGCATGTAGACTCCCGAGTCTGTCACTTAGGATACTGACTTTGATGAGTCAGAGGGATCCCTAGATCCCCCTCTGAGGATGTCCCCTTCTCAGACATCCTAGAACTCCTGAAACAGAGGGAAACTGGCCCACCAACAATCCCTCTGAGGATGAGTCAGTATACCTAGAGGCGTTTGGATCTCGGCCCTCCACCTCCTGGGTGTCTCCGCCTTCGACCCCCTTATGCAGGTTATTGCACGAAGGCGTGGTCAGCTCCTGACTCTGTAGAGCCAGTCCCTAGGAGGCCTTCAAAATTTATCACTGCCCGTGTGACAAGCAATTCCTCACTAAGGGTGTCCCGCTGATGCCATGGTGGTGGCTGCGGCCACCAAAAGGAACTTGCAGATCCTTCCGTGCCCGTCCATCCTCCTAATAAGGACTCTAGGACCATGGATAGGTGCAGTGGCGGATGTTTTCCTCAGCGACCTTTGCTATCGTTAAGCTGAATTACCTATGTCACTTCACCAGACTCCAGAGGGATATCCTTAAGGAGCTGGGTGAAGTAGTTCAGGATCCTACAGCTGCAGGGGCTCAAGAAAAATTGCTTAGCAGCTAGGAACCCTCAATTCCATTGCAAACTCCTCCATGCGGCTAATATCTTATGCTGCGGATGGGCAGTAGAGCCGCATGTACAGGTGTGGCTCTCAGGCGTAAACCTGGATGCGGCTATGTGATTTTGCGGATCCCTTTAAGCGTCCTTCACAAATTCTCCCTTTGATGGGTCAGCTTTGTTTGGCCCTCAGGTGAAGGAAACCTTGACCAGGTGCGAACAGGACGGCAAGACTCTTTCTGCTGTTGGAGTCCGTTTTCCACCCCTTCTAGACCTTATCCCAAAGGACAGAAGGTGGGAAAATGTGGTTCCGTAAATCCCAAGGAGTCACTGATTCACGTGGTCAGTTTACCCCTAGAGGCAGATGGGGTAACAACAACAGGCGCGCTCTAGAGGCAGAGGGTCCGAAAAACCAGGGAAACAGGGAGCCTCTCTCTGACAAGCCCTTTCAGCATCCCTGAGGTGTTGCCCGGCTGTCCCTCCTTGGAGGCAGTCGGGGAAGATATCACTGTACCCAGAAGCCTGGCATTCCCTCACTCAAGACAGATGGGTACAGTCGATCATATCCAAGGGTTACATAATTCCTTTCGAGGAAAGTCCCTTCCCTCAAGTTCCCTTCCAGGCGTACCACCGGTCTAAGGGAGGTTGCAGAGTTAGAAGTCTCAAAACTACTGCAAAAGAGCCATTCAGCCAGTTACAATAGACCATTCAGAGCCGGAATCTACTCAAGGTTCTTTTGGTCCCCAAAAGGCGGGAGACTGGAGACCAATATTGGATCTCAGCAGACTCAACAAGTCTGTCAGGAAGACAAGATTCGAATGGTCACTCTTCAGTCAATTCTGCCCTTCTTACAGAAGGACAACTGGATGTGCTCAATAGATCTTCAGGATCGTACTATCACATCAAAATTCACAGGCGCTCCAGGAGATTTCTCCGCTTTCGGCTGGGGTCCAGTCTTTTCCAGTTCAGAGCCCTGCCCTTTGGTCTCACTACAGCCCCAGAGTGTTCACCAAATGCATGGCAGTGGTCACGGCTCACCTGAGGCGTCAAGGATTCCAGGTGTTTCCATTATCTCGACGACTGGCTCCTGTCAGCCACCACCAGGCATCAGCTTATACAAGCCAGGGATTACACAATAGACCTTTGTTCTCATTTGGGCATCTCAATCAACGAAAAGTCATCCTTATCGCCCTGCCAGTCTATTACCTTCATAGGCAAACTTAAACACTGTTAGGATGTCAGCTACCCTTACAGATCAAAGAGTTTCAGACATTCAGAGTCATGTCAGGATCATCCTGGCCAGCAAGAAAGTACAGGCCAGAATGGTTCTAAAGGTATTAGGTCTCATGGCTGCGGCCATTACTCTTCTTCCTGGCTCGATTCTACATGCGCCTTCTTCAGTGGATGCTGTTCACACAATGGTCATACCAGCAACTTCCAATGCGTCACCAGATTCTGGTGACACAGACATGCAAAGAGCATCTTGCTTGGTGGATCACATCACCTCAGGTTCACCAAGGCAGGTACTTTGTACCCCCATCCCCGATAGCCACTGTCACCCACGGATGCCTCCTGATCGGGTGGGGGTCATTATCAGGGCAGGATGGTTCATGGGGCGTGGCAGCCTTTCCAGTACCAACTGCCCATAAATGACCTGGAGATGAGAGTAGTGCCATTAACGTTGCAAGCCCACAGCGACTTTCTTCCCGTAGGGACTATTGCAGTCCACACAGACAACATGTCTGTAGTTTGGTATATCAACAAACAGAGGCGGAACCAAGTCCTACCCCTTGTGTCGAAGCGCTCAGACTATGGCAATGGGCGATCTCCTCTCATCGGTTTCTGGTAGCAACGCATATCCCTGGGAAAACCAATATTGTAGCGGACAGATTGAGCAGAGCTATTCTTATGCCTCACGAGTGGTCTCTCAAGCAATCTATAGCGGAAGAGATTTTTCTGGAATGGGGTCGTCCATGTTGCGATCTTTTTGCTACTCCCCAAAACAGCAAATGCCCAGACTTCTTCAGCCTCTTCCCTCTATCAGGCCATCCCCCAGAGGCGGCTCTGACCCAGGATTGGCCCCAGGGACTTCTTTATGCCTTCCCTCCATTTCCTCTGATCCCTCAGGTGATCCAGAAAGCTACCGTTTTGAGAGCCAAATTGATTCTCATTGCCCCTTACTGGCCTCGACAAGTTTGGTTCCCGTTCCTCCATCACCTTTTGGTGCAGCAGTGGCATCTGGACCCAGTGCCAGATCTTCTGATTCACCAATCGGGTCAGCTGCACCAGTCAATTCCTTCTCTCAACCTCACAGCATGGTTGCTCCACTTCCTTCCTTAGCCAGGCTTCCTTTGATCTCTAACCCAGTTAGAGACATCATAGTAGCTTCGCTAAAATCCTCTACCAGGAGGATTTATACAAGCAAATGGAAACGTTTCTCTTATTGGGCTAAGGCCCAGAATATTGATCCTTTTACTGCACCTGTTCAGGCAGTCCTAGACTTCTTAGCAGAGATTTTTCATGCAGGCTCCTCTTCTTCCACAGTCAGAGTTCAATTGGCTGCTATTTCCAATTTTCATGTCGGGATAGCAGATCATAATATTATGTCCCATAGGCTCTGCAGGGCCTTCTTGAAAGGAATTTTCCTACTAAAGCCTCCAATCAGAAATCCTCCTCCTCAGTGGGATCTAAATTTAGTGCTGACATCCTTGATTCTTCCCCCCTTCGAGCCAGCTGTTTCTTGTTCCCTGAAATATCTTTCTTGGAAAACTTTATTCCTAGTGGCTATTACATCTGCCAGGAGGGTGTCTGAACTTCATGCTCTTTGGTTCGACCCCTATTTGGTTTTCACAAAGACAGAGTATCTTTGAGAACTAATCCAACCTTTTTACCTAAGGTCGCTTCAAAGAACAATTTGAATCAATCCATTGATCTCCTGTATTTTTCCTAACTATTCAGATAGAGCTGAACAAAAGCTACATTGTCTTGATGTCCACCGTCAACTTAGATATTATTTGGACAGAACAAAAAATTTAGAAAATCTGATCAACTTTGTTTCCTATCGGATAATAAAAAGGCCTTCCTGTTTCTAAAGTGACCTTGTCCAGATGGCTTTCTTGGTCATCTCTGAAATTTATACGCTCTTGGATAACAGCTGTGCTCAAAACCTAAAGCACATTCAACTAGGAGCTTAGCTACTTCTACAGCTTTTCAAGCTAGACTTCCTTTGGACACTATTTGTGCAGCGGCCACTTGGGCTACTCCTCACACTTTTGTTTCCCATTACAAATTGGACTTGGCCTCCAGGGACAGAGCCAGTTTTGGCTCTACAGTCCTCAAGAGTTTGTTCCATTGAGCCACCCAGGATAGAGGTGCTAGGGACACGGTCCCATCAAGCAAGAATGAAGGCGAGATTGACAACTTAACATTAAGAAGTTATGTACCTACCATAACGTTCCATGTTAGTTGTCTTCTCTCGCCTTCTTTCTTGCGACCCTCCCTCCTTCCCCCTGGCCTGGACAGACCTTGTTATAAGAAACTGTTATGCTGAAGACCATTCAGACCTGATCCTTCTTCCATCTGTAAGTTTTCTTTCTTCCTTTGGGAAGTATTTTATGCTGGGTGCTATTGCCCTTTGTCAACAAACGAGATCTGGGTACTTACTGCCTTGCATCATGGGATATGGGGCTGCCTCGAGCTGGTAAAAGTGACTCTCGAGCTTAGCAAGTGCCGAGTCGGAGCCGAGGGATCGGCTCCGAACCCATCAAGCAAGAAAGAAGGCGAGAGAAGACAACTAACATGGAACGTTATGGTAGGTACATAACTTCTTATTTGTGTATGCTTATTCTGCTTGAACCCTGCTTTTAAGACAGTAAAGGACGAACTAGAGAGTAAGAAGCAAAAGATCAAGAACCTTACAGGAGTTTGGGTTAACTTTCAACCTATGCTAATGCACCTGTTGTAAGATGAAAGGGAATCTGCATCAGGCATGGTTCAGGCACAGCCAACAGCAGCAAGACAGAGCTTTGGAAGAAGTCTCAGGGTTTATGGTAACATTCAAAATAGTTGCCGACTCAGAGGTTAGCAACCTTGAGAGAAAGGCCAGCAATACTGTGCCCATCTCAGAGGGGGGCCATGCCTTGCTTCCTCAGGACTGGCTGCCAGTCTAGCAGTTGGGCAGAGGATATGTCCCTCCACTTGTCAGAGTAAGTGGCCATCATATGAGACAAGTGGGTTAGGACAGTTGTATCCTGATGATGCCCAACTCACCTTTATTGCCCTTAGACTGTAGTTCTAGCCTTTCCAGATGCCCCACCCCATCAGTAGACTGAGGCAACAAAAAAGGTCTTAAGCCTACTGCAGAAGAGAGCAACCCAAAAGGTCACCCAACACTAGCAAGGACTAGATTTTTACTCCAGGTCTGTTTGGTTCCAAGTAAAGCAAAATACCTCAGGCCCATTCTCTTTATCTGAGCAGCCTAGATCAGTTCATTTGGAAGGAGTCCTTTCAGATGTTTTTAGTATAATCTATCCTTCTACGACCACAAGAAAGAGATTGGAATGTGCTCTTGAGACCTCCAGGACATCTACCTTCACATTAAAATAGCATGTGTCATTAGTTTTGATCCCTTCCATTTGGTCTCACCTCAGTCCTGAGAGTCTTCTTCAGTACTGCTATAGTGATTTCAGTGCATGTCATTCTACAGTGGACTAAGGTGTTTCTGTAACTGGATGAGACTCTCTTGGTGGCCACCTCAGTGAGCAATCCAAAAGCCTCTAGGGGTACCAATGAGTAGTTCAGAGTCTCAGCTGATCATGCAGTCTGTCAGATTCATCTGGTACAAAATGGGGACACTGTTTTGCTAAACTTTTCACCCGCAAAAGTTGAAATTAAGTACAGTTTCACAATTTCTGCACATAACAGAATTACAGTAGGCACTTTGGAAGCACAGTAGTCAGTAGTTCAGTCCTCTAGGCTTCCCCCTCTAGATATCCAGGAAGTGAAAAGCTCACTTGTGGTGGATTCCCAAGTTCAACTGTTAACTGAGGAGACCATTCCAAGCCCACATCTTGTGATTTTGTTTTAGGTTTGGGGTACATTGTTAGCAGCAAACCGTCCAAAGGATGTAGAGACTGAGGTCACCCTGGACATCAGTGCTCTGGAAATGAGGGGAGACATCCTAATCTTGCAGGCATTCCAAGACACCCTGACGCCCCCCACTCTGTACTGTTGCCAGCAGTGGTTTGGTATGTGAAACAAACGAGGAGGAACCCTTTCCTATCCCCTTTGCCAGTTAGTCATGAGAGTTTGGGAATGGGTCTTTGCATACAAATGCATTCTTGTAAACAACCATATCCCAGTACAAGTGAACTCCTTGAGTAACAAGCTGAGCTAGCATTCGGTAACGAATTTTGAGTGGGATATTGGTGAGTCTGTAGCCAGAACTCTGGTCTGGTGTTAGGAGAAGCCTGTTGTGACCCATTTGTATCTCTGTCTGGTTCCAAATACAACAAGTTTCTTTTATTCCTCCCTCTAGATGGCATCCCATGGTTTCATTTTTGCCAAGATATTCTCTAGCTCTCCTACACACTTTATTTTCCTTTTCCCAAGATTTCAGGAGAAAGGCAAGCTGCACAAGGCTAAAGTCAATCTGATATTTCATTTATATCCCTAACAAGTGTGATTCTCCTGCTATGACCTCATCTTCTGAATAAGCCCTTCTGTATAATGTCAACCAGGAGATTTACAAATCGCCCATCCTACAAGTCGCATCTGAACTTTTACTCCCTATATATAACAATGTGGTTTCACCATTTCCAGGGATGGTTAGGGACCTTTTGTTCATGGCAGGGTGGTCCAAATAGTTACTTTTACTCAGAACTCAGGAACACACGAGAGAAAGTGGACTAATTTTTTTTTTCCATTTGGGTTTTGGCCCAGGGTTTAGAACCTTTTATAGCTCTGCTCCTGTCTGGTCAAGAATAGTTAAATCTTATTTATTTTTATTTTACATTTGTTGACCAGGCTAGTCCAACTGGATACATGTCCATTTTCAGTAGAGGCCCGGGAAGAAAAGCTCCACATTAAAACAGAAAAACACACAGAATATTAAGAATTCAGTTACAGAACATTAAACTTCAGATACAGTTAGGTTGCTAGATAAAAACAGGTGTTTAAGGTAATTTAGCAAACATTGATGGAACAGAAGAATAGAACAAAAATAAGATAATCCCTTTTTCTTTTTTGTGAACACTGTGGGAGGAAAGTCATTCAGAAGGACATGGGAGATTCCTATCTCAAAGTTATAAGTAAGGAGCAGAAGAACAGGGTAGTTTAAAAACAGGGTTGGGAGAGTAAATGGAGGGGGAGAAACTCATCGAGACAGAGGTAAATTACATCTTTCTTAGGTGCAATAAGAACAACTAGAAGGTAGAAGCCCTAAAGTGGCAAAGTGAGTAAGAAACCTGGGAAGACCTGATTATGATGAAAATAGACGGAGATCGTCTTAGTCAGGGTTTGAACAGGGACATAGCCAATGGTTTGTAAGGTATTTTTAGTTTCTTTTTGAAGTGTAGTTGAAGACAGAGATGTAAGTTAACTGGGAAGTAGGTTCCAACTTTTCCCCACAGTATTAGAGAAAAGGGAATCTTCTGCTTTGTTGTTGGGTTTATGTATGGATACCAGAAGTTTATTGGCCGAGTGCAGGTTTGTAAGATTTTTATATGGGCAGATTAGACTTATGAGAATTGTTTTCTGGGTGATGAAGGGTTTTATGGGCAATAATCAGTTGATGAAATAAAATTTGATTGTGCAATTCAGGCCAACCAAGCTGCTTCAGATTTAGGCAGTGGTGGGTTCTAAAAGAGGAGTTGGTAGCAAATCTGGCAATATTATTGTTGGAGACTGCCAGCTTGTGGAGGTTGCTTTTGGATATATTTGTATATATAGGAGAGGCATAAAAGAGAGTAGAGATAAGGTGGGTTTGGGCAATAGTAATTCTAGCTATGGGAGTAAGGAAGGGCTTTATTTTGTAGAGGGAGCCTAGTTTTCGGTTTACTGATTTGATTGTGATGTTGAGTGTCATAGTTAAGGTTGTAGTCAATAGTTACTCCTAAGAGTTTGGTAGTAGTGTCAGGAGATATGACTGTGCCAGTTTTAGATTTGATGGAGAAGTTAAGTGGGGTGGACTTTTGTGTAGGAGTAAACAGCAAGAGTTTAGTCTTTTTGGGGTTAAGGAGGAGACACCGCTGTAGAAACCATTCTTCTACAAGCTCAAAGGTATTCTGGGTGAGGGACTGCAGTTCAGAAGGCCCTGTGGCTGAGGATATTAATGTGGAGTCATCTGCATATTGTATAGTTACAGCTTGGGGGATACTAATAGATAGATCATTTATAAATATAGAGAAAAGCAGAGGGCCCAATATGGATCCTTGGGGTACACCAAGGGTGATAGGTAGGTGGGAGGATAGTGTTTTCCCATAGCACTGCCTGTTGTCTAGGTAGGACTTGAACACTGTAATGCTTGAGTATCAAATGAGAGGGACTTGAAGATTCAGCAGTAGCTGATGATTAACCATGTCAAATGCTTTTGAAAGATCAGTAAAGATAGCAGAGGACAGGGTATTATTGTTGCGATTTTTGTTGATGTGGTCAGAGAAGGAAAGGAGGGCAGTAGTGGTGCTGTGGAAAGGACAAAAGCCATGCTGGGAGCTGGCTAATGGGCTATTTTGAAGAAGGTGGTCTAAAAGTTGACTGTGGATGCATTTTTCCATGATATTAGCTATGGGAGAGAGGAGGGCAATTGGACAGAAGTTTGAAAGTTCTGTTGAGTTGCCACCTTTATGTAGTGGGATAATATGTGAAACTTTCCAGATGGATGGGATAGTACCTTTAATAATGGTTCTGTTTATAAGGATAGACATTGGGTAGGCAATAACTTTGGTTGCAATTTGAAGGTATTTAGAAGGTAAGTGGTCTGCTGAGGGGGTAGAGGGCTTGAGTTTTTGAAGGAGGGTACAGATGAGGGTTGTGGGGACAGGGTGGAGTTGGAAAGTGGGTGGTGAGGTATGTGAGGAGGAGGGCAGATTAGAGGATACATGAGGTAGAGAGTGTTAAGTGACTGGATGGCTTCAGTAAAGAAGTTATTAAAGGAGTCAGCAATTTGTTTGGGAGTGTCTAGGGTAATTCCAGATGGGGTTGGTGTTTTAGAATTGCCTGGGTGAATGAGTCTTGATACCTGACCAGAATTTCTGTGGACTTTGGTTGGTATTTTGAAGTTGGAAGAAGTTTTTTCGTCTGATATTATAGATGCTTTAGTAGAGTTTGAGTTGCTTAAATTTTAAGTGATCAGATGGGTTTTTAGAGGTACGTCATTTGGCCCAGAATTTATTTCTTAGCAAAATTTTTTTCTTAGTTTCCTTAGTAAGCCATGGTGCTGTTTTGGTGGTGTTCCTAAGGGTACAGGAAGGGGGCATGGTAGTCTAGTATTTCAAGGAACTTGGAATTGAAGTATGCCACAGCTTTCTCAAGTTAGAGGTATTTTAATGGTGTCCAGTTGCATACAGTCAGTTCATTTAGGAAGTGTTCTGGGTTGAAATGTTTATTTGAGCGAGTAGTTCTAAAAGTTGTAGGGCAGGGTATATTAAGCTTTTTCCTAATAATACAGGTTGGGGAGTGATCACTAAGGTCAATCTGGCAGAATACCTACATTATAAGTTATGGACTGGGTATTTATTAGGATGCAATCTAGGGTGGTTTCTTTGGTGGGTTTATGGGTGCGAGTAGGTGAGGTGATAATTTGGGAGAAGCCATGTAGATTTATGTGATTAGTTGGGTTATCAGTATTACAGGTATTCCAGCCTATATTAGTCACCTAGCACAATGGTTTCCTGTGGATAGTTAAGGGACAGCCAGCAAAGGATATTTTCTAGGGAGTTGTTATTGCCGGGAGGAAGATATGAGCATAAAATGTAGATGGATTTAAAAGTATTTAGCTGTGACTTAGTGATAAGAATTTCAGAGTTGGTATTGGATGGGTGAGCATCTAGTAGTGAAAGTTGGAGCCCTGCTTTGTATATTAAGGCCACACCCCCACCCTTCTTGTTAAGGCGATCCACTCTTAAAATGTTATATCCAGGAGGGGTGATTTCATAGTCTTGGGTTGATAGTTTTAACCATGTTTCGGTTAAGCAAAGGATATCAGTCATGTACATCCAGTAGGGCACGAAGGTGAGTAACTTTATTGTTCACACTTCGTATATTTGAGTGAGCCAAGAAGAGGGAGTTATGAAGCCTTGTAGGGGTGTGAGGGGGAGAGGTAGAATGTCTACTTGGGGGAGCAGGACTAATATTGGTAGGGCCAGGATTGGGATGTATATCACCATCTAGTAGGAGGTGTAGGTGTAGTCTATATGTGTGGATTAGAGAAGGATTCAGTATATTATGACCTTCTCTTGATAAGGTGGTGTTTATAGTTAATATGGGTGAGACTGATACTTTGGGAGGAAATAGTTGGTAGAGGATGTTTGTGTTTAAGGCTGGCTGGCAGAACAGAAGGGGATGTTTGTTTTTTGGGCTGGTGGAAGCTAGAGTAACTGAGATGTTCATAGGCAGTTAGGGTATAGGGAATGCAAAGGAAAGGAAGAATTGAAAATAGAAGTAGTGGTTTGAGGTAAGTTGATAAGGATGGAATAGGCATTGTGCTGCTAAAGTAGAGGGTGGAGAGTGGAAGGGTTAAGTGTGTGTTAAAATAGGAGGAGTGTCTTAGAAGATGGATAGCTTTAACGAGTTATGGGATGGGATAGGATTACGGTGCAAGTGGAGTGGTTAGAGAGGTATAAGGTCAGATGCAGTGGGGATGGGTGGTATTTGGGAGTAGGGGAGCGGAGTGAGCCCGGAGGGCGAACGGAGCGGGTAGAGCTAAGGAAGAAATCTTTGCCTCAGGCTTGAATTACTCTCTAAAGTTTGTCACTGGATGGTTTCAGGTATTCATCAAGGAGCAATTTGTTTATCTTTGGAACCTTTAGAGGTCTGCAGGACTTAAATGTACAATGTGAAGTTGTTCAATCTCTCCGTTAATTCTTCACTGTTGGGTTCGCAGCCGATCCTCTGCTCCGACACAGCCGTTTAGCAAAGCTCAAAGATTACCAGTAGCTCGAGACCAAGCCCCTTATCCCATGATGCATTGCTGGAATTACCTCAGATGTTCTTCGTGTTTCACTGTTGCAGTCATAACTGTAGGGTGATCCTGCCGGCAGGCAGCCCGAGGTCGGCCAGAATTCCAAAGTCTGGGTCTGGCGTCGGCTGCACCAGCAAGTACCCTGACGTCAGAACGTAGAGGTATAAAGCTGACAGCCGACGCCATCTTCTCCAGTCTTTCTTGCCGTGCGGTGGAAAGCAGCTCGCAAGTTGTTAGTTGGCGGATTCTGGACAACGTGCTTTGATTGTCATCGGTCCGAAGTCGTCTTCTCTTCTCAAGCTAAGTACGCCGTTGGGGAAACTTTTTTCTTGCTCCTCCGATGTCGGAAAAAGTTAATAATTGTATATCGTGTGGAAAACAAATACCTCATAAAGATTTCCACTCTTACTGTCTTCCTTGCTTAGGCCCTGACCACGACGTTTCTTGCTGTCGGTTTTGTGCCAGGTTTAATTCTCGCACTATTAAGCGTAGGTACGATTGGGCCTTGAATTATTTCGGTAGACGGTTCAATTATAGGATGTCGTCGGATACTTTACCGACAACCGGAATTCACAAAAAACACAAGGACAAGGATAGGCCTCCGAGGTCCAAACACGATACTTTGCAGCCGGAGCCAGCTTCGGGTTCGGCGGTCGTCAGTGAGGTGCTTTTGCAGCCCCTGTCGTCAGCCACTTCAGAACCGATGGCCGACACGGACTCCCATGGGGAGCCAACTAGGCCCAGTATTTTATCTGCTGCAGGACCTTCGGACATCGCTCCTTAGATGGGTCCGGAAACGCTGTGCAGGTACCGGCTTCTGAAGGGGTTTTCAGGCCTTCTCATGTCACTATTACTACCAAGACAAAGGCAAAGTCAAAGACTCCTGTTAAGCCAAGGGTTTCTTCTCAGGCGTCTTCGGATTCAGCTCCCAAGACCCAGAAACAATTAAGGATGGCTGAAGATTTGCTTACTATGGTTAGGGATTCTCACCCCCCCCTCCTGAAAAAAGGCCTAGACAGGATATTCCTTATGATTCCTCTGATCAGGCTTCTGTGTCTTCAGTCTCTTCCTCTGACCAGGATTATTCTTTTCCTCCTTATGAGGATTCTGATGCAGAGGACTCTATTCCCTCTGCTTCCCCCCCTGAAGATTTTTCTTTTGGGGAAACCTTGCATGAGATGAGAGCATTTTCATTGGGAAGGTCAGGATTATTCCGCTTCCAAGAAGAGACTTGGGGAATTTCTCCTTCTCCCTCAACACAGACCTTTGGCTATTCCTCCTGTTCTTGATATTGTGGATGATGCTTTCTCTGAAGCTAACCTGAATCCTGATTCCTTTCCGCCTGCTCCTTCTAAGCCAGATAGATTTTACAGAGTCCCTGATTCCCATCAATTTTTGTTCAAGAACCCTTCTGCAGATCCTGAAACTATTTCTCAGGGTTCCAAGGCTGCTAAGGCCGCTTCATCTAAAAATCCTATTCCCTCTGAAAAGGATTCTCGTGCCTTGGACAGATGGGACAAAAAGGTGTATACTTCTGCTACTCTTTCTATTAGAGCTTTAAATTGCCAGTTTCATATGTTCAAGTATCAGCAATTTCTTTTGTCTGTTTTAAAGCAAAAACTTTCTACTTTTCCTGCATGTGCAGAGGACAAGGAATTACAGGATGTATTGCATGCAACTGAACAAGTTAGCAAACACAGTTTACATTGTGGTTTTGATGCCTTGGAGGCTTCTTGTAGGGCCGCAGCCTCTGGTACTGTTATCAGGAGACATGCTTGGCTTTGAGAGCAGAATTTACCTGAGCAAGTTAAGGCTAAATTGTTAGATGCCCCTGTTCAGCATGATGTTTTGTTTGGATCTAAGGCTGAGGAGGTTATTAAAAAGATGGAGGATAAAGCAAAATCTATGCAGACTGTTTAAAAGATTTCTTACAAGTTCAGCCTCCTAGATTTTCTAGAAATTGGCCCTCCAAAAATTGGTCCTTTCCCACGTCTGACAGGCCTCAAAGGGGAAGATATAGATGCTCCAGATGTCGGCTCAGGCCTCTTACAGGTCCAGACAATGGACTGCTTCATCACCTAGAAGGGGAGAAGACAGATCTCAATCACAAAGGAAGCAGACCCAATGACTCTCACTGTTGGGCTACAGGTCCTCCTTGCCTGGAAGCCCCTCTTGGAGGAAAACTTTCTCTTTTCTACCACAATTGGACTCGTATTACCCAAGACAAATGGGTTTTAGACGCGATTTTAAGAGGTTACAAATTCCACTTTCATACTTTGCCAAGGTCTATCGGTTGGCCAGATCTGCCAAAACATCAATGGTCAGAGGCTTTAAATCAAGTGGACGCTTTATTGTCCATGAGAGCCATAGAACCTGTTCCACTTTCAGAGATGGGAAAAGGTTTTTACTCAAGACTATTTCTGGTCCCAAGAAAACAAAACTCATGGAGACCTATTCTGGACCTTTCAGTATTAAACACTTTTCTGGAAATTCCAAAATTCAAGATGCTTACTCTACAACAACTTCTTCCCATGCTCTCCCAGGATGCTTGGATGGTGACATTGGACTTAAAGGAAGCCTACTTACACATTCCCATCAGGCAGGAATGCAAAAAATACCTCAGATTCAAGGCAGGTTCGAGACACTTTCAATTCTCTGTACTGCCCTTTGGTTTATCTACTGCGCCCAGAGTCTTTACCAAGTGTCTGGCTCCAGTAGTAGCTTATTGCAGACTCCAAGGGATTCAAATTTACCCCTATCTGGATGACTGCCTTATTCAGGCGGACAGCATAGACCTTTTACTTCAACATCTGCAGTTTGTTCAACGTCTTCTCCTGCTACTGGGATTTTCAGTGAACACAAAGTCACATTTGATCCCCTCTCAGCAAATGATCTTTTTGGGAGCTCTGCTAAATACAAGCTTGCAAAGGTCCTTCCTCACTCCAGAAAAACAATTACAACTGGCCTCAATTTTCAAAACCTTGGCTACTTTAACTCAGCTCACTGCAAGGAAATTCCTGCAGGCATTGGGCTACATGGCTTCTTGCATCCTGTTGATTCCAAATGCAAGGCTTCATATGAGAACTTCAATGGTACCTAAAGAGTGTATGGTCACAGCATTGCCACAGTCTGGACACAATGATTCCACTGATTCCCTGCCTCCAAAAAGAGTTCCTTTGGTGGTCCAGGGCTTGTGCTTTAAACTAAGGGAATCCCTTTCGTCTGCCTCAACCTTCTCAGATCATAACCACGGACGCTTTGGATTATGCTTGGGGAGCTCATTTTCTAGACATTTGCCAGCAGGGCTCTTGGACAAAGAAGCATCTTCTCTGGCACATCAACTTGAAGGAAATGTTGGCAGTCCAAAATGCTCTTCTAGCCTTCCAGAATCTTTTGCAACCAGGGCCTCTTCTGATTCATACAGACAATACCACAGTCATGTGGTACATAAACAAGCAAGGGGGCTCTCGCTCTTAACCCCCTTTGCAGACTAGCCATGAGTTTATGGGACACAGCTCTAAATCTGAATCTGCATCTTCAAGCTCAATTCATTCCAGGAAAACAGAACCTTTTAGCAGATAGCCTAAGCAGAAACCTTTTGGATTCTCACGAATGGATGCTGGACCCCAACTTATTCAGCAGGATTACTGCAGTTTGGGGTTGTCCTCAGATCTGTTTGCATCCCATCTCAATCATCAGTTGCCTCTCTTGCACCAGGTCCTTCCACAAAACAGCTTGGAAAGTGGACGCCCTGTCATTCAGCTGGAGGAACCTTTCGGGATATGCCTTCCCTCTTCTGCCTCGGGTGATACTGGAAATAAAACGGGACAAACCCAAGATTATCATTTTGATAGCTCCAAATTGGCCTCTGCAGTTTTGGTATCCAACTTTAAAACACCTATTCTTGGAACCTCCATGGATTCTTCCTCTGATCCCTTCTCTTCTGTCCCAGAATCAGGGTCAGATGCTACACACTCAAATCAAGACCCTTTGCCTGGCAGCTTGGCTCTACAAGGGCCTTTGATTCCTTCTTCTCTTCCCAAACAAGTTTTGGATGTTCTTTTAGAAGCTAGGCGGCCTAGCACTAGAAAATCTTATGCTTCTAAATGGAAAAAATGTTGTATTTGGATGCAGGATCGAGGTTCAGATCCTCTTTTGCCTGATATTTCCTCCATTTTACTTTACCTCTCAGACCTTTTGCTTAAAGGCCTCTCCTTTTCTTCCATCAAAATTCATGCTTCTGCTATCTCTGCTCATTTCAACACTGATCCTCCCATCTTTTCTCACCAGCTGATGAGACAATTTTTGAGGGGCTAAGAATTTAAGACCTCCCAGAACTCCTCCTGTTCCTGCTTGGGATCTTAATTATGTCTTGGAGAAACTTACTTTGCCTCCTTTTGAGCCTGCTGCGGCTTCGGATATCAAGTTCTTCTTATCCTGGAAGACGGCTATCTTATTAGCATTGACTTCTGCCAGAAGGGTTTCAGAGTTACAAGCTCTCATGGCTGTGGAACCATATATTCTCTTCCACCAAGACAGAGTTTCCTTGAGGACCAATCCTACATTTATGCCTAAGGTGATTTCTAAAGTGGCTCTAAATCAGACTATTCACCTTCCTACCTTCTTTCCAAATCCTCAAAATAAAGGGGAAAGGATCTTACATTCATTGGATGTACACAGACAACTACGATTTTTTCCTGGACAAAACTAAAGATTTCAGAAAATCTGATCAATTGCTTATCTCTTATGCATCCAGCTCTCTAGGTAAGGCTATTTCTAAACAAACTATTTCCAAATGGATTGCTCATGGAATAAGGTTTTGTTACTCTCACCATGGGAAACAGATTCCAGGTACTGTTAGAAGTCATTTTACTAGAGCAGCTGCCACTTCAGCAGCTTTTCTCAGAGGAGTTCCTACCAAGGACATTTTGGAAGCTGCCACTTGGAGTTCAGTGCATACTTTTTCCAAGCACTATAATCTCCCTTTGTATTCTAAGTCTAGAGCAGGCTTTGCCTCTGCTGTTTTGCAGGGTCTTCTAGCTGCCCCTTCTTCTGCATAACCTCCTCCCTCATTCACAGCTTTGGGATTCTACCCTACAGTTATGACTGCAACAGTGAAACACGAAGAACATAGTACAGTTGTGTACACCTACCATAAATGTAGATGTTAGAGTGTCTTCACTGTTGCAGTCTGTTTTTCCCTCCCACCAATCCCCTCTTATTTTTGCTTGTTCTCTCTTCCACTTCCTTTGTGGTGTATTTGTGTTTCTTTTTGGACACCTTTTGGTTTTTTTGGGGGGCTTCTGACATCTGGGGCAATTTGGGGCAAGAAAGGCTGGAGAAGATGGTGTCGGCTGTCAGCTTTATACCTCTACGTTCTGACGTCAGGGTACTTGCTGGTGCAGCCGACACCGGACCCAGACTTTGGAATTCTGGCGGATCTCGGGCTGCCTGCCGGCAGGATCACCCTACAGTTATGACTGCAACAGTGAAGACACTCTAACATCTACATTTATGGTAGGTGTACACAACTGTACTATCTAGTTTGCCGCGGCACTGATCTCCTGGTTTCCAGCTCTGCTCTGACCCAGGTGTCTGAACCGGACTACTACCCAGAAATTGACTGCTCCTCGACCGAGCCGTAGTGGGTTTTCGGAGCCAGAAGAGACTGACCTGATGGTTGTAGAGCCCTTGGAGCAGACACCTGTCCCAGTGTCATCGGCTCCATCTACTCTGATGTCCTCGGCACCGACTGAGGACTCTAGGAGCAGATGCTCTCCGGTCGGGTCTGGGGAGGATAGTTGCACTGACCTGTCGGTGCTGACTCTTCCTCTCAGGGCCTCTGGGCGGGTCAGCTCAGCTCTTACCTCGGGCTCAGCACCCACGGCATCGATGCGGGAGGGGACCATGGTTCCTTCGGGTCCATCAACTCCTTCCCATCAAGGCCGTGATGCTTTCGAAGCCATGAGGTGAGTACGGTCTCCTAAGACTTCCTCATCACCAGGTCTGGCATCTTCTTCCCCTAAAGTGCCTGTGTCTGCTTCTGTCGGCCACCCCTAGCGTGGAGACCCAGAGGTTCCCACTGAGGAAGTTCCCAGAAAAAAGTGTGCAAGAGGTGGCACTTGGACTCCACACAGGAGTAATTGACATTTGACACCGACTTGGATGAGTCTGAAGGGTCCCCTCGATCCCCCTCTGAGGACATCTCCTTTGTGGAGATCCTTAGGCAGAGGGGTGATTGGCAGTCCAAAAACCCTACTGAGGATGAGTCTGTTCTAAAGGCTTTTGGGTCTCAACCTTCCACCTCCTGGGTGTCTCCACCCTATGATGAGCTTGTGCAACTGGTCTCTCGTTGGGCATGGGAGTCCCCGGAGTCCATTGAACCTGTCCCTTGGAGGCCGAATAAGTTTATCTCTGCCCCAGTGGATAAAACCTTGTCTAAGGGAGTCCCTGTTGATGCCATGGTGGTGGCGGCAGCCACCAAGAAGGAATTGTCTGAAACTTCTGCATCTATCCATCCTCCTAACAATGATTCTGGGATCATGGATAGATATGGGAAACGCATGTTCAGTTCACCAGCTTTCACCCTTCGATCACTGAACTATCTGACCCATTTCCCTAAACTGCAAAGATACCTCTTTAAGGAGTTGGGAGATGCTGTTCAGGGTGTTGTAGCTGCAGGTGTCGGACAAAGTTTCTGCCTAGCTTGCTACCCTTAATTCCATTGCAAACTCGTCCATGCATCTCGTATATGCAGCAGATGGATAGAGTAGGGCTGCAGGAGTTGCTCTTTGTAGACATGCCTGGATGCACCTCTGTTCTTTCACGAAACCCTTCAAGTTTTCATTCGTAAATACCCCGTTTGATGGCTCATCCTTGTTTGGGCCTAAGATAAAGGAAACCTTGACCAGGTGTGAACAGGAGGGAAAGACCGTCTGCTGTCGGAGTCCGCTTTTCTACCCCTACTCGACCTTACCCCAAAGGGAAGAAAAGATGTGGTTCCGTAAAGCCCAAGGAGCCTTTCAGGACACATGTGGAGAACCTTCCTCCAGGGGCAGAGGAGGTAATAATGGAAGATGCCGCCCTCACAGCAGAGGGAGTCCACAACACCAGGGTGACGGTGATCATTTCTCTGGCCAACCCTACCAACGCTCCTGAGATGAGGCCCGACTGTCCTGCTCTGGAGGCAGTTGGGGGTCGCTCATCTTTGTACCCAGAAGCCTGGTTAGATATCACAAATGACAGACTGGGTACAAAGCATCATTTCCAGAAGGTATTTCATACGGTTCTCCACTCCACCCATTCCTGTCAAGAGAATCCTGGACGTTCCACCCAGTTACAGGGAACAAGCAACCATAGAGGTCCACAAGTTGCTAGACAAAAGTCATCAAACCAGTCCCAGCAGACCAAAGAGGATTCGGAACTTACTCAAGATTCTTTTCCAAAGAAAACAGGGGATTGGAGACCCATTTTGGACCTCAGCAGACTGAACCAATTTGTAAAAAAAAAGAGAAGTTTCAGATGGTCACGCTTTAGTCCATACTCCCCTTTTTAGGGAAGGACAATTGGATGTGCTCGATCATTCTCAAGGATGCGTACTACCACATAGAAATGGTCAGACCATCCAGAGATCATCTGCATTTCCGGCTGGGAGCCAGTCACTACCAGTTTTGAGCCCTGCCCTTTGGTCTCACTACAGCCCCCAGAGTGTTTACCAAATGTATGGCAGTGGTCACGGCTCACTTGAGGCGTCTAGGATTCCAGATGTTTCCATACCTAGACGATTGGCTCTTTACCTCCACCACCAGGCATCAACTGATTCAGGCAACAGAATCCACTCTGACACTGCAACCACTTGGGCATTACGGTCAACTTTGAAAAGTCTGCCTTGTTGCCATCGCAGCATATCATCTTTATAGGGGCAGAGTTAGACACTTGCGCCACCACTCTGTCTTCCAGTCAAAAGGGCATCAATTCTTCACCAATACGTCACATCACTGGTCTCAAAGAACAGAGCTCCAACCGCAGAGGTCTTGAAAGTACTAGGTTTGATGGCAGCAATTTTAGCCATTCCATTGGCGAGGATGCATATGCGGATTCTTTAATGTCTCCTGTTCACTCAATGATCTTACCAGGAGTTGCCAATGAACCATATGATTCTGATTACAAACTCTTGCAAGAGGGATCTGCAGTGGTGGTTGACGTCTCTACATGTTACAATAGGATGCCCCTTTGTACTTCCCCCTCCAGTAGCCACTGTGACCATGGACGCTTCCCTGATAGGGTGGGGGGGGGCATTTTCAGGGAAAGATTACCCAAGGCACATTGAAGGATCAAAAGTCACATTTGCATATCATTGTCCTAGAGATGAGTGGTACTTCTGGCATTGCAGTACCTTCAGGACTCTCTCCCTCTAGGGACAATTGCTATACAGACTGACAACGTCAGTGGTCTGGTATTTGAACAAACAGGGCGGAACCAAGTCTTACCCCTTTTGTTGAGAAGCCCTCAGAGTTTGGCAGTGGGCTGTGTCATCCCATTGCTTTCTGTTAGCAATGCACATCCCGGGGAGATCCAACGTGATAACGGACAAGCTGAGCAGGGCAATATTGTTGCCACACAAGTGTTCCCTCAAACAAGAGATTGCGGACAGGATTTTCCGCAAATGGGGCCAGCCTTGCTGTGATCTTTTTGCCAGCCACATCAACACCAAATGTAGAAGCTACTTTGCCCTGATCCCCCCCTCCAGGAGAACCCCTGAGAGATGCACTCGTACACAATTGGCCCCCGGGTCTCCTCTATGCATTTCCCCCAATTCCTGATACCCAGATTTTTACAGAAAGCGAAGTTGCTGGGAAGGACCGTCATTCTTGTAGCCCCCCATTGGCCTCGGCAGACTTGGTTTCCATTTCTTTACCGTCATGTCTTGGAGAATCCATGGACCCCTGGACCCAGTTCCAGACCTTCTGACACACCCGTCAGGGGACCTCCATCCTTCCTTGCAGTCACTGAAGCTAACTGCTTGGCTGCTCCAGTTCCCTGTATAGCCAGGCTTCATAATCTTTCAGATGACGAGTCAAATTTTGTTTGCTTCCCGCAAACCTTCCACCAGAAAATTGTATCGGAGTAAGTGGAAAAGATTTTCCATTTGGGCTTCTAACAAAAATCTTGATCCTTACCAAGCTCCATTGTCATCCATTCTAGAATTCTTGACTGAGATTTTTCATGAAGGAGTTGCAGCTGCTACCGTTAGCAGCTATAGGAAGACCCCTTATTCTCCCTGGAGCTTGAATTTCATGCTTTCCCATATTATTCTTTCTCCCTTCGAACCAGCATCATCTTGTGAGCTCAAGTTTCTGTCATTGAAAACTATTTTTCTAGTGGCCATTACTTCTGCCCGCAGAGTGTCGGAGCTTCAGGCATTATCTAGCAAGCCTCCATATATGGGTTTTCTTCCTGACAGAGTATCCCTTAGGACTAACCCTTCTTTTCTACCTAAAGTATGTTCTGAGACAAACCTAAATCAAGTTACTGAGTTGCCCATTTTTTTCCCTAACCATACCAACAATTTAGAATACGTGCTGCACAAACTTGATGTTCAGACAGCTTAGATATCTTGACAGAACAATAGACTTCAGAAAGTCCGACCAACTTTTTGTTTCATTCTCTGAAGCCAGAAAAGGTAGACCAGTGGCTAAAACAACCCTTTCTAAGTGACTTTCAGATTGTATCACCTACACTTACTCATCTGCTAATAGGTCTTTGTTGCATAAAGTGTGAAGGCGCATTCAACCAGAGCAGTCTCTACTTCTTTGGCCTTTCAAGCCAAGTTGCCTCTTGACAGTATCTGTGCTGCAGCCACTTGGTCTAAGCCTCACACTTTTATTACTCATTACAAAGTGGACAAGGCCTCCAGGGGCAGGGCTTCCTTTGGTTCTACGTCCTGAAAAATGTACTCCCATGAGCCCCCCAGGATTTAGGGTGCTAGGGACGCTACCCATCAGTGAAGAATGAACAGCAAGATTGAATAACTTCACATAAGTTATGTACTCACCATAACGTTCCATGTGAGTTGTTCCATCTTGCCTTCATTCTCACGTCCCTCCCTCCTTCCCCCACCTGGCTGACTGTTGACTTGGAGACTGACTTCTTCCTGGTTATTCAATGTTTCTTCCTGTCTGGGGAGATTAGTCCTCTTACTAGGATATGGTACAAGCAGCAAACAAGATCTGAGGTAATTCTAGCAATGCATCATGGGATAAGGGGCTTGGTCTCGAGCTACTGGTAATCTTTGAGCTTTGCTAAACGGCCGTGTGGGAGCAGAGGGTCAGCTCCAAACCCATCAGTGAAGAATGAAGGCGAGATGGAACAACTCACATGGAACGTTATGGTGAGTACATAACTTATTTTTTCTTGTGCAAGTTACAAATCTTGTTCCTCTGTAGGATTTATACTTGTGCTAGAAAATCTGACTCAACCTCCATTTGAGGGAGCTACTTCTGCTGAGCTCGTTTTTCTTAGAAGACTTTGTTTTCCTTGGTGGCTGTCACTTCCTCCAGAATCTGTTCTAAATTTTACACTTTGCCTGCACAGTCTGCATATATTGTGTTCCATAAACTAAGTTTGTGCATGAAGACAACCCATACTTTTATGACAAAAGTGGCAGCAGAGATAAATTTGAATTGGGAAATTAATACTGCAGCATTCCCTCCAAATTGTTAACAAGGGTGAAGAACTGTCAGACTGAGTATTCACAAGCAGCTCAGCTTTTCTGAAGTTAAAACAAAAGCGATTAGAAATGACTGTCTGGTATTTGGTGCCCTGTTCAGCCAAGAATCTGAGTTCATAAGTATCAAAGTTAACCTTATCAAAATTGCTTATGATGGCACCTACAGTATATTTGGGCAAGACCATGGGTGCTTCTGGCTGTAATGAAGGAAATAATTATTTTGAGCTGGATCACAGGCTGAGCATCCAAGTGCTCTGGATTATGCGGAATGCTCCACATTTAATGACGAGTGAAGTCACTGTTCCACTGTTCCGCATTGAACAGCTGTGGCTCTGCTATACACATTCTGATTGGTTTGTGTACCGCAATTACTGCCAATCGGCATTGCAGTATACAAACCAATCCATAGCTGTGCTGCCCTTCCACATTACACAGCACTGGCTGTGCTCTACAGTTTTTGATTGGCTTGTACACCGCATTTACAGCCAATTGTGAATGCGGTGTACGAGCCAATCCAAGTAACGCGTTTCAGGACAGGAGCCAATGAGAGCTCCCCAATGCAGGTCAATCATGTTCTGCTGTGGATTGAAGATGTCGGGACTGGGACTGGGACTCTGAAGCCAGGAGAGAGTCAGTAAGCTGAAGGGACTTCAGGGGCCTTGCTTTGGTGGATCAAGATCGGTCAGATGGATTACTCAAAGGCTGAGGTTTTTGTTGCTGCCTGCTGGATAACCGGAGCTGATCAGATCATCATTTTGGATTACATTTCGTGCTGTGTGGAGACCGAGCCTGTGGATTATAGGCAGAGATAAGTGCTTTATAAACGTAGCTGCAATGTTACCTCTGCAAGAATTTCTATCCTTGAGAACCTGTATGCTAGCAACTTTCTAAGTTTATAAGAGCAAAGTTTAGTGTCTCTGTTTTTGTGCTGCTTGTCCCTGGTATGTCTGTTGTATACCAACACAGATCCTGTTATTCTAGCAATATTTCCAAGTTCATCAGAGCAATATTTCTGTGTTTATTAGAGCAATATTTAGTGTCTCTAGTTTTGTGCTGCTTGTCCCTAGTATGTCTGTTGTATGCCAACACAGATCCTGTTCTAACAATATTTCCAAGTTAAGAGTAATATTTCTAAGTTTATAAGAGCAATATTTAAAGTCTCTATTTTTGTGCTGCTTGTCCCCTATTACATTGGGCTTTGTCCAGATTTCTTGCACTAAGAGGTTGAGAGGTATGTTAGGATGGATGTCAAAAGTGAGTTATTTATAGTAATGAGATGCTTTAAAGTAGACAGGATGCTGTTTAACTTGGTCTAACTAAAATCATTTGTGTGACTTGTAATGGTTTAGAAAATGTAGTAAATGTGAATTTTATTTTTGTAAAGTCCTGTTTCATTTACTTATGGTGTGGATATGGTATTGCAGATTATAAAAAAAAAGGTTTTGGATCTTGGAAGTGTCTTATTAAATTTTACAGATGTTCTATCATGCTCCATGGCAATGGCATGTTTCACACAGTACGAAAATAGGGTGTTCCACATTTTGACCATTTGTCACACATTAAGGTCCGTGTTCCACATTGACCTCTGAAGAGGTTGAGACCTATAATCACAGGATCTGAATTGCCCAGACAGACTAACGCCTTAAGTTTAATTCTGTTGACTACAAAAAAAAGCAATTACTAGAAAATGGAAATAAAAGTCTAAACCCAACTGTATTTGAAAAATGTAATACTGTAAAAGAGATAAAGGAACTGCAAGAGGGATCTTTGGAAAAGGAAATGAGAAAATTACATAGAAAAAAAATGGGAAGAATATGTACAGAATAATCAGGAGGATGAGGAGGAAGGCAGGAATTGAGCAATTTATGTAATGGTGGACTGATAGTTCTAAACACAAAAATTTGATGTATAATGTGGTTTGTTTTCTGTATATTAATGTATTTTTGCCTATGCCTTAAGTCATAATTTAGTAAAGGCAACATGGATTAGCTAGACAGGTAGGTTTCAAGATTAGCGATTGGATGTTACATTGCAGTTGCAAGTTTGAATCTTGTATCCTTCAGTTTGTGTTCAGAGATGTTAAAAACCTGTATGTAACACTGAAAAATGTGTATGGTGATTGTCCAGCATCCTTCATGGAGCTGAATTTGGTATAATGGTTAAGGTCTTTGCCTCACAGACAACAAGGTACAGGCTTTGAGTCTGATCTTGGGTTATTAGCTAGGCTTAAAATAGCCCTTCAGGGCAGCTAGCCTAGTATTTAGCTATGAACCTATAAACTTAAAAAAATATATATATATATATATATATATATATATATATATATATATATATATATATATATATATATATAAATAGACCATAACTGCCTGTTACACTTCCTTAAGAATATATCCTTGGATAGTATTTGTGGAGCAGCTACATGGGAATGACTAAATACTTTTGATACTATAAGTTGAATGCAATCTCTAGAGCCATGTCATCCTGTGTTGCCAGTATTTGTGACATTCTTTCATAGGACATTTACCAGGAGGATAGATTTTTGTTCTGACATTGAATGTAGGTCTAGTCCCAGATACAAAAGTTACAAATTTACTGTAATAGTTGTGGATACTTCCATTATCTTCACCATTCATGTGCTAGATTTGTTGTTGTGGTTAAGAGGAGCTCCAAACTTGCACAGGCTTATGAGACCTGGAGAAAGGGTAATTCTTTCATGTGCAGTATGGGTAGAGTTGATGGGCTTTGACAGAAATGTTCTTGTAATCCTGTTGTCCTTCCCATCTGTGTGTTCATGTAGTTTCTCTTCTTTACCTTACCTACTAGTTTCCATTACTTCAATTCTTCCACGTCAGACTTTTGTAGACTAAGCTTGTGTGTGTGTATATGTATGCATGTGTGTGTGTGTATATATATATATATATATATATATATATATATATATATATATATATATATATATATTTTGTCCTCTCACTTTATTGGGTTATATACTATAGTATTCCTAGCACTGTACAATCTTTGTATTTTATTCACTGTGACTTCATGTTTTTGTTGTCATAGGTACTCTGTATGACTGGTCATATTATTAATCATGGGTTGATTCTGAAATTGGTAAGAATTAATTGGGGCTTTATTCTGATTAACAATTCAATCAGTCAATAAATAAAAGGTGGTGATGAGGGAATCGCCATTACTTTTTTATTGTCACAGTAAGTGTTGTAATTCCTTTTCTTTGCTGGTACCCCTTCTTGTAGATGCTGTGCTCCACAGAGATGTTTGAAGATAACACTAAGTGAGTTTCTGTATCGATCAGATACCCACAGGTGTTAGGCAGATTACTTGGTGCCTTTTTGACACTTGCTATGTGTTAATATAGTTAGCAGTACATTGATGGTTCTGTATTTAGATTCTTGTTAGTACAAAAACACTGTGCCCCCAATGATAATGAGGGGAAAAAGTTAAAATAGCATTGGTGGTCCTAAAAATTGTTTGTAGTGGGACATCCCTCCTGCATGTGCACCCAACACACCCCTAAAACTCCATATATGTGGACTCCATTGTTGCTAAGCATTAGGGGTTAGAGTATACTCTTACCTCTGAGATTCAGCAGGCAGGAAGTTATTCTTACTGCAAGCTTCAGTGTCAGTGTGCATAGAAGTGTTTACTGAGAAGTTAAGGCACAAAATTAATGTGCGTTTCAAACAGCTGCATGTTTCTGCTATGTTATGTGCAGCAGTGGTGTATGGTTTTACTGTACGTTATACATATACAGTGTAGGAATTAGAAGTACATAGATCATGCTGTGTGTTATAGAGCAGAAGTGCATGGATAATGCCACACGTTGTTGACCAGGAGTGGATGAAATGGTGCTTTTGTTTTACAGCACCAAAAAGAAGGGGAATCAGTGTAGAGAGCACAACTGTGCCAACTATTAAGCCAACAACTTCTACACGGTCGGAGGTGCAGAAATAAAACTTCAGGAACGCAGGCTTGACACCAATTCAAGGAACTTTTAATAAATTAATGTAATCCAAAAAAGGAAAAGATGACAAAAGCAAACAGCCTCGGAATCACCAATAATTGTTTCACCACTTGTACCGTGTACAGCATAAAATGATTTTATTGTAACAACCACAAAATAATGTCCAAAAAGACGTTATTGTAACTAAAAAGGTTAAGCGCTTTCACCCAAACCACCTTGGGCTTCATCAGAACATCTTAAAATGCAATGAAAAAAGCTTATATACATTTTTTTGGCGCCAAATTTTTTTTTTAAACTTTAAACACTTAAAGAAACAGTATCCGTTAAATAAAAGTAAGTCGGCCTTCATACTCGTACATAAAAGAATTTACTACATCCTAATAATATATTCAGTACTATCACAAATATTCAAGCTTAGTAGGTTAAATATAGATCGTTAATATACTATATAAAGTCTACATAATAAACTGCATCAAGAAATAACTTGACAAAACTTAAACAAAAAAATACTCGTCTAACTGTTGAGTATGTCATTCCTATATATTTCTATATATGTTATAAACCAATATGTAAAATATGCATCTATTAACTTAGTCATAAATATAATATATTCATATATAACTGTATTCACTACTAAAAACGTAATTATGTGTATATATTAATAACCAAAACGTAATTGTGTATATATTAATAACCATCTTATACATTGTATCTATCTGAATATTTGATGTATGAATATATGGATATAACGAATCTGTGTTAAAATATCTCCAAAATGGGTTTGACTGGGATGTGGTCATTAAGACCAGGGGGGGTAGTTGCGTCTAAAAATATCTGCAACCATACCTCCTTGTAACTCAACATTTTATGATCACCTCCCCTAGCATCCATGTTAATTATATCCAAGATGGCAAATTTAAACTGATGTGCATCTCCTTTCCTTTCAATATGTCTATATAGTGCATTTGTAGTATCTTTTGTTCTTGTACTGTGTATATGATCATAAATCCTCTTTTTGAAACTTCTTTCTGTTTTGCCTATATAATAACTAGAGCATATACTACACTTTGCCATATACACAAGCATTTTGGTGTTACAATTACCTTGCCTAAATCTTACTAGTGTTTTAAGTCCATTCTCTAAAATAATTTTATCTGTTTCCAGCATATAACAGCATTGGTGACATGCACCACATTTCTTGCTGTGTGCATTACGTCCTTCCTTAGTATTCTTTGCCCCTTCAGAATGCTGTTCTAAATGTTTCTTGATGTTCCATCTTGTTTTATAAATAAAATAGGTTTAGTGCCCATGATGTCTAACAAAATGGAATCACCTGTTATTAAATACCAATATTTATATAATATATTTTCACTTCCTTAGCTACTAAGTTATATTGTATAATACAAGATCTTTGATATAAGCCTGTTGCAGTATTTTTATTGTGTCCAAAATCCTAACACAATTTTACCCCTGTCCCAGCTCCTAATAGAGGCTTATATTTTATACCCCACGCCTGAGTAACATATTGTACAATATTTTGCATCATGTGTTGGGGATAGCCTCTTTGTTGGAATAATTCCTTTATAAAATTCAATTCCTCTACCATGGTATCAAATTCAGATGTCATTTGTGCAGCTCGAATGCACTGTCCTGTAAATACAATGGATTTAACTTTATCGGGATGACAACTACCATATTCCAAGTAGTTATTAGAGAAGGTATTTTTCCGATATATTTTAGATTGTAATCTTCCTTCCTGATGGTAAATATAAGTATCAAGATAAGCCGCGCCTTCATAACTATATGTATAAGTGAATTTTAAATATTCACTACTGTGAAGAAATTGTATGTTGCCTGAAATTTCTCCATATCATCCCATAGTGTGTGTGTGTGTGTGTGTGTGTGTGTGTGTGTGTGTGTGTATATATATATATATATATATATATATATATATATATACATATATATATATATATATATATATATATATATATATATATATATATATATATATATATATATATATATGTTTGTCTTTAAACAAAACAACTAGATTAACCTTCCTAATATATTTTTTGAACTCGCATATACAATCAACAAGATCAAAGTTAGAATTGGGTATATATTTCATACCCTTTGTTAATAAATCAAAGTGTGTATGATGTGTAATAGTATTGGAATAATTATAAATATAATTTTAATAAATACCAGCAATGCACACAACCACCATGGAATACACACTAAAACTAAACGCTTAACTTAATTCACCACGCTTTTCTTCCTGTATACACTGAGACTTCCTCAGAAAAAGTGAACTACCTGTTAGTAATCCCTCCTTTTATACCAAAAAAGTCATCTGTTAAACCCAACTTCCTGTAAATACTCCTCTCTGACACAAATGTAAAATAACGTATACATTATAAATATCAAATATTTAAAAATAATAAATAACTCTTGCTTAACCAAGTAATATTTTACAAGCAAGCTAAAATATAAAATTTGGTTAGTGTTTTTTTTAAAGGATATGATAAAGTGAAAGATTATAGCACTCGAAACCAAGTTAGGGGTTATAATTCTAGTACTCAGCTGCCATCTACTGGTCAAAATTATGAATTCTAAAATAGTGTACTACCTAAATAAAATTTTAATCCTAAATTTTTTTGTAAGAATAAAAATAAAAATCATTCTGTTAATACAGGTGAACACACGCAGAAATTGGTTAAAGTAGATCCTTATACATACATCATCATAAAATCTTGTAAGGGGAAAAAGTGAATAAAATAGGGAAAAGTAAACCGTGTCAGATAGTAACAAGTGTCATCTACCATCAAATACGTAAAAAAAAACTAAACTTTAACCCACTCACATTCATCTCATCCCTCAAAGAATGTAACTGGCATCCTCTAAAGTACCTCAGTCTTGATGACGCAGTTGAATTTTTTAATACTACCTTCCTGAGCATCCTTAATTACCATGCCCCCATAAGACTTTCCAGAATCAAAGCACAACCCTCCCCATGGCTACAGAAAACCACTAAGTCAGAAATGAAAAACAGGGATAAAGCCTGGGAGCACTGGCACAAATCCAAAACCCCTCAACTAGACAAATTCCTAGAACTACACAATAGTCAAAAAGCTAATAAAACAGGACAAATTCCAATACTACCAGTCTGCCCTAGACTCCTCCCAACACAGCCCCAAACAATTCTGGTCCAACAAACTCCATCCTCCACCCAGGTAAAGTCAGTACCCCTCCTCCTAACATCCCTCACTCCTCAGAAAATATTGCTACCTCATTCAACACACACTTCACACAAACCATACTATCACTAGCTAAACACAACCCCCCCCCCTCCAGCCCACACCTTCAACTAGTAATCTCCCCACTGCCTTCTATTTTTCTCCTGTACCCACCTCCAACATAAAAAAAACTCTTAACTAAACTTAAGCCCACCGGATTAGCAGCAGACAACCTCCCAAGTGAATACCTACAAATCGCAGCTGATGCTCTGGCCTACCCAGTATCCATCTTGATTAACCGATCTCTGTCAGAAAGTTACGTTCCCACACTGGAAAGTATCACATATAATTCCCCTCCACAAAGGTGGACCCTCCACAGAACTAACCAATTACCACCCCATAGCTATTCTCTCTCCACTCTCCAAAATACTAGAGAGATGCATACACACTCAGGTCTCAGACTACCTCCTTACTAACAACCTCCTTTCCAATAGTCAGCATGGTTTCCGACCAAACCATAGCACCACCACTGCCTTACTCTCCTTTACTAACACTATCCTTCAGCATCTCTCCTCTGCTACTTTCCTAGACCTATCTAAAGCATTTGACATGATCCCACACAAACTTATCTCTGTCCTCAATAACCTATACTTCTCACAATCGGTCACCAACTGGTTTCAGAGTTACCTGTCTGACTGCCAACAATCGGTTGTATGGCAGAATGACATATCTCCCCAACTACCTGTCTCCATAGGGGTTCCCCAGGGATCCATCTTTGGACCCCTACTCCTCTCTGTTTTCACCAATAATCTAGCCTCTACCACCAAACATGGCACACTCATACAATACACAGATGACTCGACCATCTGCTCAGCCCAGTCCCTACCCAAACTGCCAAAAGTCACACACAAAGCCTTTTCCTCTGTTGCCCAATTAATACTCAACCCAAAAAAACCTAAACTACTCATCTTCCAACCCACCAAACATACTCGAAACAACTCTCACTTTAACATCACAGCAAAAGACAACACCACTATATACCCAACTGAACACACCAAATTCCTAGGAGTGGAAATAGACAATAAACTAAAGTCTGACATTCACATATCCATGACCATAAAAAAAGTCCACAAAAAACTAGGAGCGCTATACAGAAATAAGCAGCTTCTCACCAAAGCAGCAAAGATTTCAGTAGCAAATTCCCACCTTATCTCCACCCTACTTTATGGCTCTCCAATATATACCAACCTAAGGCAATGCGATCTAAACAAGCTAGAGACCTGCTACAACAAAATCACCAAGTTCGCCACAGGGGCATCCTACCATAGTCACCACTGTGTCTCACTTGCTGAACTGGGCTGGCTTGAACTCCCTCACCTCCTTCAGTGGTATCAACTCTCACTCGCCCACAAACTAGTAAACCATCCACTAAATGTCCCATCACTCCAGAATCTACTCCATCCCTATCGCACCACCAGACCACTAAGATCCAGCAACAAAAATCACTTGCAGATCACTAAAGCCAATAACTCTGCTGGTGAAGCACTATTCTCTTGCGCCATAGCCAAATTATGGAACTCCCTCCCACCTACAATTACCTCCATACCATCATGCACTCACTTCACAACTTTACTAAAAGCACACCTAAAACCATGCTGGCTATGCCTTTGCAACTCCCACTCTAATATCACCCACCCCATCCAACCACTGTTTTTCTTTCCACTCCACTAACTGCCTTTATTACAGCAAGCTCAGATGCCATAAGCCAGTACTTATTTTACAGCAGGAACTTCTTGTAACATTTGTTAATGTCTGTTATGTACTTCACAGATAAAGATTCTAGTTGTCTACTGATGTACTATGGTCTTCATCTGTAAATATATTGTAAGTAATTGCTATGTAAATTGTTAATCGCTATGTAATCCAGTGTCACTACTGTCTGTTTATTTTAACTGTGGAGCTTTTCTCCCCGGGCCTCCGCTGAAAATGGACCTACGTCCAATCGGACACTCCCGGTCAACAAATATAAATAAATAAAAGTACTAATTCTCAAAAATCTTCTTATAATCTAGATGCTCTCATTTTTAATAAAGGCAATATTGAAATATTGTCGTTTAGGCCTGGAGTCTCATTGGCCTGTAAATATATTTGCCAATATGTTTCCCGAAACCCAATTTTTTCTTCCAACACTCCTCCCCTATAGTTCATTGGGGCAGTTTCTAGCACAAAGAATATAAACTTAGAACTAAAGAATGTTTAAATAAAGCAGTACTGTGATTAGATGTTGTAATACTGTAAGAATGTTCATAAATACTTTTCTTTAGGGTCCTTTCAGTTTTACCTACGTAGAATGCATTGCATACTGTTATGGGACAAGATCAGCCTATTAAATTGTATATTAATTTCAGTTCACTAATTATGCTATAATGTGATTGTTAAAAAGCAAATATAATTTGTATGCAGGGCTGGGAAAAATACAGCTTCATAAGCTAGTCATTACCGTGTCCTAACTGCATTCTTTTAATATGCAATAAGGAAAAAGTAAGTGTTGCATGAAGTTGAGGCATGTTGGTTACTACAAAAGGAATTTGTTAGCTGACTCCTCCAGGCTAGGAGTGCATTGTTGCTAGGAAGGTTTGAAACATCCAAGGTCAGAAACAAGACCCCTTGAAAGCAGGTGGATCATGCATAGAAAGGTGTTCACATGAAGTCCGAGGCAAAAATCACGAGAGATGAGGACATTTGCAAAGTTTTCTGTCAGTCATTGTAACATAATAAAATTGCATGATCAATTTTGATAAGAAAAATGTATAAAATATGTAGTTTGTCTCTCTTCAGAGAGATTGATTTACTAACTGCAATGAAGATGGTCTCCCAGTGCTGTAAGAATAACATTTCTGTTTGCACATCCTGAAGTGTTGTTCCTGACTGAAGGCATACATGGTAAATTCTTAATTTATTTATGATTATAACAATTTGTGCCATAACTCTGCTCTGAACTTTGGTATTGCTGCAGGGCAGTTCTGGAATAGGGCTCAACACAGATTTTCTGTGAATTCCACACTGCTTTGTATGGAATAGTCAGGCTCAGATGTGCAGCTATTCAGGGTGTGCAAACATACTAGCCTTGACAGGGAAGTTATTTTGTGAGGGAAAAGGGTTGGTGTTTTTTTTTCTCTGTGTCCTTTAGACAATTTTAGCAAAATGTGGCATTAAGTGCATGACTGTGTTTGTAGAATAAGTGCATGACTGTGTTTTTGTTTGAGTTGTTTGTAAGGTATACAAGTAATAGTGAGAGGACCCCACAGCAAATGAGAATAGTAAATGTATGTGCACGTACAGTAAAGGACAAATCAACACAAGGAGGCACCTTGTGTTTAGGGTGGTACCCTCAGGATTGAAAGTCAAGAAGTATGAGAGATGTTTTATGTCAATGTATGAATGTACGAGAGAGAGAAAAGTTAAAACAAGTTCATGCGCCCACCACATGATTGGGATGTAGACTATATACTGTTAAAACAAGTTCATGAGCCTACATCATGATTGGGGCATAGACTGTATACTATTACAACAAATTCATGAGCCTACCACATGATAGGCCGTAGCAGTATGCAGCATTAAAATAAATTAATGAGCCCAAAGCACACTGGGACTTAAAAGATAGTATGCTTAAATTGTACCTTACTTTGCATCTCTTAAAACGAGATGTTACAAGTTAATACTGTGTTTGTGCTTCGTAATAACTTAGATTATTAGACATGTTTTATTGCTTAGTACATTGTTGGCTGTTGTAGCGCACTGACTTCTGTAACCTCTCTGTGCTTCTGTTCCCATACTGTTTTATTGTACATTATTTTCTGATATAGCGCAATGACTCTTGTAACCTTTCTCAGTGATTTTGTTCCCTTACTGTGTTCTTAACCCCTTAATTCTCGCTGCTTCTTAGTCGCAGCCACAAGGTAGAACAGTGGAAGCGGCTTGTATTCTAGTTATTCTTATAAGGCATCTTGCGCTCATTTGCTTGCCGCCTAAGATTATGAAATGTGGTTTGTAACTGCAGCTAGTGACTCTGCAACCATATTCTTTAAAAAAGAATTAGCTTTATGCTCATTCTTATGGTCCGCTTCTTAAAGGAAGTAGGAGGTTTGTAACCTCTTTTTGCGATTCTGTTCCCATGGCATTTTTGTTTTTATAAATATTTCGCTCAACCCCTTAATTTCTCGCTCCTTCAAACTTGCAGCCATACGGTATAACTGTGGATGCGGTTCACATTATTCTAGTCATTTTAATGTTATAAATTATCGCTCAGTCGCTTGTCTGAGATACTGCACTGTGGTTGGTAACCGCAGTTGCGACTGTGTAACCATAGTGTCAAAAAGAATTTTTTCCCTATGCTCAAGACAAAAGGACTTCTGCTTAAGGAATTATCCATATGCTTAATGTAGAAGTCCTAGCTCTAGAGACTTTTTAGGGCTCTACCTCCTGGGCTGTTGTACACGTGCTGTACACTGTTTCTAGCTGTTCTCCCCTGTCCTGGCCTTTTTCCCCACTATAATACATCTCAGTCTCCCTCACTCCTCTTACACTTAACTGGTTTACTCTCTCTGTAAAACTACTGTAGTGGTCTCCCTTTGAATTTTATAGTCTGTATGTTAGCTACTAACCCGCTCTCTTTCATGTGCTGTAGATAAACATTGTAACCTTATTATTCTGATTTAACCTTTTCTTTACAGCTCGCCCACTGTAGTGTTTACTAGTCCTCTCCTGTAGCTGCTACCTGCCCAGCGGACTACCCTCCATTGAAGCTCCTCTAGTTAGAGTGGAATATCAGTTCCATCACTGAACTCTAGGCAGCACCTTCCCTAAGGATTACTGCATGTATGTACTTCTCTTGCTGCTATTTACTTATTAATCTTTACTGTGCTGCTTTTTGGTGACATATTGTCCCAGGATTGGGCTTAGCCTCGTGTCTGCCAGCAGCTTGCCACCGTCCTGACTTCCTTATTTTACCCCCACTTACCTTCTCACCCGTGCCCAATTTTCTTTTACCTTTGTAATTTTGGGAAGTAATTGCTAACCAAGGCCACTAGATGGCAGTATAAGACTTGTCATTTCCTTCCCTTATTGAAAATCCCTTGCTCAGAGAAACAATCCAATCCAAATGTTCATCGTGCATACAGCTGCAGTCATAACAGATGGGTTATCCTGCCATCAGGTGGGTCCTCGGTCGGCCGAATTCCAAAGTCTAGGTCCGGCGTCTGTTGTCACTTCTTCCCTGACGTCAGTGCGGCAGGGTTATAAAAGAGGCAGCCGACACCATTGTCTTCAGTCTTTCTTGCCGCGCGGTGCCCGAAGCAGAAGCAGTTCGCAAGTGCCGATCGGCTAGCTCCTGAGATTTACGAAAGTATTTCAGCCGAAGTCTTCTTGAAAGCTAAGTACCCCGTTGGGGAAACTTTTCTTGCCTCAGACCAATGTCAGACAAAGTTAATAATTGCATTTCATGCGGGAAGCAAATACCGCATAAGGATTTCCACTCTTTCTGTATACCTTGCTTAGGCCCAGACCATGACATCTCGGCCTTCCGTTTTTGTGCTAGATTCAATAAGCGTACTATTAAGCATTGGGCGGAGTTCGCCCTTCACTTTTTTGGCAAAAAATTTAATTGTTATGTCGTCGGATACTCAGACTCCAGTTTTGAGCAAAAAAAACGCAAAGCTAAGGAACGACATACGAGGTCCGCGCCACCTACTGAAACCACACTAAGGCCGACTATGGGTTCTCCAGTACTCAGCGAGGCGCCTACGCAGCTCCTGAGTAACGATGACAATGCATTACTGGTGTCTTCAATACCAGAGGTCGCAGGCTCCTCGGCCCCCATTCCTACTACAGATCCCGACGCCACTCCTGGTGGGGAAACTCAGAATTTAGACAGTCCTGCCATTTCTCAAGGGGTCTTCAGGCCTTCCTCCTTCTCTATTAAAGCCTTCACTAAATCTAAAGCAGTCATGAAAACCAAAATACAGGTTCCTCAGACCCCCTCTCAAGGCACCATGCCTAAAAAACAGATGCTTAAAATGGCTGAGGATTTGATTACTCTCATCAGGGGTTCTCAACCCCCCTCTGACCAAAGGCCCAGACTAGAGGAAAACTACCCTTCCTCAGATCAAGCTTCTATTACCTCAGAACTTTCTGAGGACCAGGATTATGCCTATTCTCCATTCGAAGACTCTGATGCAGAGGAGTCTATTCCCTCAGTCTCCCCTCCTGAGGACTTCCCTTTTGGGGAAACCCTGCATACACTGAGGGAACACTTTCACTGGGAAGGCCAAGATTACTCAGATTCCAAGAAAAGGCTCAGGGAATTTCTTCTGCTCCCCCAGCATAGGCCTCTGGCTATCCCTCCTGTTTTAGATATATTGGATGATGTGTACACAGAAGCCAGCTTTAATCCAGATTTTTTGCTTCCAGCTCCTGTTAAACCAGACTGGTATTACAGGGTTCCTGATTCTCACCAGTTCCTATGTAAAAGCCATACTGCTGATCCAGAAACAATTTCACAGGGTCCCAAGGGAATTAAGGCCTCTACTGCTAAAAACCCATTACCTTCAGAGAGAGATTCCAGAGCTTTAGAAAGGTGGGGGAAAAAGGTGTACACCTCGGCCACTTTAACCATGAGGGCATTAAACTGTCAGTTCCATATGTTAAAGTATCAACAGTTTTTGATATCTCAGCTGAAAAGCAAGACACAACCAGACCAACCAGATTTAAGAGTTGCAGGATTTGTTGCATGGTGCAGAGCAAGTGGGTAAACATACCATGCTTTAGAGGCCTCATGTAGAGCTGCTGTTACGGGTTCTGTTACACGTAGGCATGCTTGGCTCAAAGAGCAAACCTTACCAGATCATGTCAAAGCTAAATTATTAGATGCACCTCTTCAAAAAGATGTATTGTTTGGTGTTAAAGCTGAGGAGGTGCTAAAGAAAATGGAGGAAAAAGCGAAATCAATGCAAACAGTGAAAGATTTCCTGCAGGTACAGCCTCCACGTTTCAGCAGAAACTGGCCTTCAAAAAATTGGTCCTTTCCAGCCACGGACAGACCTCAAAGGGGTAGAGGGCAGCCTCAAGGATCTTTCAGAGCCAGACAGTGGCAAGCGCCAACCCCAAGAGGTGGAGAAGATCACAGTCTTTTAGAAAACAGACACAATGACTTCCCTCTACACCTGCCAAGCAAAGCTTTAATGGCAGCACCTTTGGGCGGAAAACTGGCATTCTCAAAAAATTGGCATATTGTTACAAAAGACAAATGGATTCTGGACATTATAGACAGAGGCTACAGGTTCCACTTTCACACTCTTCCAAAAATGAGAGGCATGCCAAACCTGCCACAACATCAAAGGGCAGAGGCACAAAAACAAGTTTCAGCTCTCATGGACATGAAAGCAATTCAAGAAGCACCTGCAAAAGAACAAGGTCAAGGTTTTTATTCCAGGCTATTCCTGGTACCAAGGAAAGACAAAGATTGGAGACCTATCTTAGACCTATCCATCCTAAACACATATCTACAGGTGCCAAAATTCAAGATGCTGACATTACAGCAGCTTCTTCCCATGCTGGGTAAGGAGTCTTGGCTGGTAACATTGGACCTCAAGGAGGCATACCTGCATGTCCCTATCAGACAAGATTGCAGAAGATACCTCAGATTTCTTGCAGGTTCAGCCCATTACCAATTCTCTGCATTGCCCTTTGGCTTATCTACTGCGCCCAGAGTGTTTACGAAATGCCTGGCATCAGTAATTCCCTTCTGCAGACTACAAGGGATACAAATCTACCCATATCTGGACGACTGCCTGATCCAAGCGGACAGCAAGGACATACTACTGCAGCACCTGGCATTTGTAATAAAACTGTTGAACTTCCTGGGATACACAGTCAACAAAAAGAAATCAAAACTAATACCCTCTCAACAAATAATTTTCCTGGGTGCCAGCTTGGATACAACCACCCATATGGCCTACCTCACGCCAGACAAACAAGGGCAACTGTCTCATTACTTAAAAAAAAATGGCAACTTACGCCAGGCTAACTGCAAGGAAAGTCCTGCAGGCTCTGGGATTCATGGCATCTTGCATCCTACTAATCCCATGTGCAAAGCTGCATATGAGGGAACTTCAGTGGTACCTGAAAAACTTATGGTCTCAACACAGCCACAGCTTGGAAGCAATTATACCACTCATTCCATGCCTTCAAAAGGAATTTTTGTGGTGGACTCAAGCTTGCCAAAGAAACACAAGTCTTCCGTTCTGTGTACCTCAAGCAACTCAAATCATCACTACAGATGCCTCAGACTACGCCTGTGGAGCACACACATGACAGATCAGTGCATTCAGGGAAAATGGACCTGAAAAGAGAAGCACCTTCACATCAACCAAAAGGAAATGCTAGCCGTGCAAAAGGCTATTTTGACCTTTAAAGACCTACTGCATCCAGGCCAGCTATTGATAAGGACAGACAACACCACAGTGATGTGGTACATCAACAAGGGGGAACTCATTCATACCCCCTGTGCAGGCAAGCCATGACCCTATGGAACACAGCACTGGAACTGCAAATTCAACTACAGGCACAATTCCTGCCAGGGAAGGAAAACACACTGGCAGACAACCTAAGCAGAAATATGACAGATCCACACGAATGGAAGTTGCATCCTCAAGTTTTCACAAAGATAACTCAGGCATGGGGGCAGCCAGACAGATCTCTTTGCTACCCACAGAAATTGCCAGTAGAAAAAATTTTGTTCAAGGACCTACCATCCACAGGCCTGGAAAGTGGACGCACTTTCCTTCAATTGGGCAACATTGACAGTCTATGCCTTCCCACCTCTTCCTCTGCTGCCCAAAGTTTTATTAAAAGCCAGAGCAGAGAGGCCGAAAATGATTCTCATTGCTCCAGACTGGCCAAGACAACGCTGGTATCCGCTCCTGAAGAGCCTGACACATTCCCCACCATGGATCCTACCTCTAGTCCCTCTTCTGCTGTCCCTGCGCAACTACAAAACCCTTCACAGCAATCTCAAAACTCTAAATCTAGCTGCATGGAGAATTCCTTGATTTCCCAACAGTTTCTCCTCTCCAAGGAGGTGCAGTATGTCATCTTGGAGGCCAAAAGACCTTCTACTAGAAAGGCCTTCTCCGCCAAATGGAAACTATTTTGTGCCTGGAATCAAGAAAAGGGACAGAATCCTTGGGTAATAAATATACCTCAAATTTTACAGTACCTAGCTGAGATGTTAAACAATGGACTTTCCTTCTCCTCCATCAAGATCCACGTTTCAGCCATTTCTGCACAATACAATACAGATCCTCCTTTATTCTCACCCTCCCTTAAGGCAGTTCCTCAGAGGGGCAAAGAATATAAAACCCCCAAGGAAACCACCAGTCCCTGCTTGGGACCTCAACTTCGTATTGGAAAAGCTGACCCTTCCTCCCTTCGAGCCAGCTTCTTCAACAGAGTTACAGTACTTGTCATGGAAACTGCCTTTCTTCTGGCTATCACCTCAGCACGCAGGGTTTCGGAGCTACAGGCCCTCATGGCTGTGCAACCGTTCATCATTTTCCATCAGGACAGAGTCTCCTTACAAACCAACCCTACCTTTATGCTAAAGGTAGTATCCAGTGTAGCTTTGAATCAGACTATCCACTTTACCTACCTTTTATCCTAATCCACAAAACAAAGGGGAAAGACTACTACATTCCTTGGACATTCACAGACAACTTTGTTACTATTTGGACAGAACAAAGCCATTCAGGAAATCTGAGCCAACTGTGTCCTATGCTGCAGGTGCTCAGAGAAAGGCTATTTCCAAACAGACAATTTCAAAATGGATAGCCCACTGCATACGCTTTTGTTACTCATTTCATGGAAAAACTGTGCCTGCATGCATCAGATCCCACTCCACCAGAGCCACAGCTACCTCTGCAGCCTTCCTCAGGGGGGTCCCTACCAAGGACATTTTGGAAGCAGCCACCTGGAGTTCAGTGCACACTTTCTCCAAGCACCATCACCTCCCACTATACTCAAAATCTAGAGTGGGCTTTGCCACAGCAGTCCTGCAGGGCATCCTAGCCCCTCCTAGTTCCACTTAGTGCCTACCACCCTTACTTAGCTTTGGGATTCTACCCATCTGTTATGACTGCAGCTGTATGCATGATGAACATAGTACAGTTTTGTACCTACCGTAAATGTAGATGTTAGAGTGCTCATACAGCTGCAGTCCAGGTTTCCCTCCCTCCATCCCTCTTAGGACAGGCCTTATGACAAACACTTTTCATATAACCTTTTTGGGGTATTCTTTTATGGTTATTTGCTTGCAACTACTGTTTTTGATTTATCAACATTGCATCTTTGCATAACATTATGTTTGCCTTCCTTCTGGGGGCACCTGACATCTGGGGCAAGAAAAACTGAAGAAAATGGCGTCTGCTGCCTCTTTTATACCCCTGCCGCACTGACGTCAGGGAAGAAGCGACGACAACCGACGCCGGACCTAGACTTTGGAATTCGGCCGACCGAGGACCCGCCTGACAGCAGGATAACCCATCTGTTATGACTGCAGCTGTATGAGCACTTGAACATCTACATTTATGGTAGGTACAAAACTGTACTTTTCTGGTAAGTACCCCACGCAGTGCTACCTTTCCCTCCCTGTGGCTTTCTCCTTACCTCTGCATTCCCACGTCTATGAAAACAAAACATATAAAGGAACCTTTATCCCTAACTTAGTTCTCATATCCTACAAATAGTTTTAACGTAAAATATGTTTAGACCCTCCTGCCCTCCCAACCTTGTCCCTTGTATTTCTGGTAATTCTTAGGATTCCCCAGTAGTTTAGCCCTGTCTGTTCTGTTTAAATTCCCTCTAAGTCTCTGTTCTACCTCATATACATCCTACTATTTCCTTCTCCCTCTAGGATAGCTTACCTGACCCTGGGAGTGATTCCCAAACGAGCTGTTTTTATTTTTTTCTGGTTTTCCTTCTCCTTTGTTCTACCTGCTTCGTTCGCCCTGTGGGCTCACTCTGCTCCCCTACCCTACACCCAATTCTCACCCACCCCCAGTGGTCCTAAACTTATAGCACAATAACCCAACCCCCTACTTCATCCACCAATAACCCTCTCCTTCTATCAACACATTTAAGTCCCGCCCTCTTGTTAATATTTCAATCTGTTCCTTTATGAAAACAACTCCACCCTGTTAACCCCCTATCTTCATATCTAACTATTACCTACCTCTTAGAACACACCTCAGCTTGCTATGCATAACCCAGACATTACTAAATATAACCTCCTACTCTCCTCCTTCTTACTCCTCAGCACTCTTATTTCTTACTCCCTCACTTTCTGTGTCAGAAGAAAAAATTCAAGCGAGTCACATCTGTTTCAGGTGATGAAAAACTTCTTTATTTGCAGCTAACCAGATTACAGCAGCATGTTGGCCAAGATGATCTCAATCTGATCAGCTTGTTTACTGACATCAACTTTTATACTTTCCTGTTACTAGCCAAAATAGCTTTTGTTACATTTGTAACAGTTGACAGTTGGCTACGAACAACATCTAGAATCACAATTTACCTCAGAAAAGAATGCTTTACCTCAAAACCACAGCTAGTGTAGAATGTTTACCTCAAAACCACAGTTAGTGTAGAACTTTCAAAAAGGTACAGCATACTTATTTCAACAGTGGTAGCTGGAATTTTCCACAGCCTGCCTCAGTAAATTAACTCTTATTCAAAAGTATAGAAAACAGATGTTGTTCAAGTTCATAAGCAAACTACATCTATCATAGGTAAAGCCCATCTTTAATAAACATGGTTCAATGACCTTTTCTTACCAACACTTCAGCAAATAGCATATTCATTTTGCTAGATGGGAGAAAGACAAATAGTATGTTTTAAAACTTTTTCTCTTAACATTTCCCCCCTCAAAACACTTTTATTTGTCTTTTTATTTCAGCAATATATGGTAAAAACTGTTTTTCTTTGCATACATTACTTCATTTGCAAGACAAACTTTTAAACTTCAAAACATTTGCAAAAGTCACATTTCAATGTATTCACTTTCACCAGTCTGTTGCAACTGCTGGTACATCGTTTTCGTAACAGCAGTATCAACCAGTCTTTGTAGAAGACCTCTGATACAGGGTATACAACAGCAACCACATACCACCACGATAGCCACAGCGACTCCGGACACCAGGAAACTGCTGATGAAATGACTCCATTTTCCAAACCATACTTGTAGAAAGTCTGTAAAGGGATTATTTACCCCAGAGTTTTCTGCCACTTCTTCGGATAACATCTCCAAGCCTTTCAAAGCTCGAGTGATCAGGGGCAGTGTTATTCGGAATATATGTACAACAGAAAGTCCCAAACATCCTGCAAACTCTTCCTTCTTTGGCCAGGAGCATATCCAACGCAATTTGATTCTGCCATGCCACCTGCGAAGTGGCCTCCAGTTGTTCAGCAATACCTTTTAATGCATCTTTGGTATAGTTCACAAAATGCTGCTGGTTATAGTAAATGTAGTTGATCCAGTCCACATTCTTATTGGGTTGAATCCAGACAAAGATGGATGCAAAACCAGCTGCTATTTGGTTTATTGCTTTGTATTCATCAGGCACGCCTCTTGGTATGCCAATGCTATCGATGTAGACACTGCTGTCGAAGGATTGCTTCAGTGCCTCTCTTTTTCTCTTATTCAACCACTTCTGCTTTATTTCAGGTTCTCTTACGAAATTGCTTGCTGGAACTGGGAAAATGTAGAATGGCAGAATTAACTTTATGAGTGCACAAGTTCCTTTCCAGGGAATCGTAAGCCTTGATCTGAGTTTGTTGTCTCCACATAACCACCAAACGTCTGCTAAACTAAGAGTTTGGTTCTCCAGAAATGGATTTTCATTGCCATTCACAGTAACATTTCAATAGTTCTGTCCCATATTGCCATAATTCTTTCCTGTGCCATCTCTGGAAATGCACATATACGAACCTGGATAGGAAATCGCTGCAGGCGGTTTCTCAACTTTGCTTATGACTGGAAAATGCTGTTTCATTTTTGCATTTATTTTCAGTTTTGTTGAAGAATAATTTTAGCAGACACGTTAGGTTACCTTCATCTTGCATCAATGGGACTGTCGCTAGTTGCTGTTTACCTTCAGCACAAGTAATACAGTTCTCACAATGTACTTCTCGGGTACTATATCTAACCCAAGATAACCATTCATTATGGTGTACGAATCCCGTCTCGAGTAACAATTGTTGTTCTGTGAAGGCAAAATCTGCTTTACTTGTAGCATTTTTAAGGCTTTGTACTTTAAGTTGGAGGGTCCCCAAAGGGTCAGTTCCAACTGGAAGAGACACTCCGATTCCATATACTCCTGAATCACTTTCTTGTGGTGACACAATAGTTACAGTAATTACTTCGGTACCTTGGAAATGCACAATTTTTATTCTTTGTTGCCTGCTTTTATCTTTCTCTGGTATCACCGCACCACTTGTTTCCCATCCATTCACATCTGTTGACCACCAAACATTTGACCAGGACGTACAGTCTCTATTGCACAAGTATTTTGCACGAGTCAAGAAATCATTATTGTTCCATTTAGAGCAGTCCAAAATTCCTACACAAAGTTTTACCTTGAACACAATAGTAACACCTGTTTGCGCTTGCAGCACCACCATTCCTTTTTCTCTCACAACTGTTCCTTCTCGTATGGACATATTTACTTTTGCCACCAAAATCATCATCACGTAACAGTTCAAGTACCAGTTGAACATGGCCATCCTTCCTTTGTAGTCAGACTTTGCGTTCAGGGGTCCGATGGAGTCTGACCAACATCAATGGTAGAAGTTTTTTGCAGTGGGTGATATGAATCCACGAAGTCCTCTCTGCGATCTTTACAGCCGTAGGTGTTGAGATAAGTACTTGATATGGGCCTTCCCACCTGGGGGATGACCAGTTCTTTCTCTTCACAATTTGGATCCACACCCAGTCCCCGGGTGCCACGCTTAACAAGGTTTCACTTCTGGAATCTGCAAAGAAGTCATTGGTTACAAGAGACTTGACATTTAGCAGCTTCTTCATATAATCCGCCAGATCCTCACCCCCCTCACGTTCCGCTGGCAACAATCCTTGCCACTGCAGGATGTAATATGGTCTCCCAAACAAAAGATCAAATGGTGCAAGTCCTTTGTAGGAGGGTGAGATTTGCATGTACAGGAGTGCCAATGGAAGGCACACAGTCCAGGATCTATGCGTTTCTGCCATCAGTTTGCAGAGTTTACTCTTCAGGACACCATTGTGTCTCTCCACCGGTCCAGCTGACTGCGGATGGTAAGCACAATGGTGTTTGAGATCAATTTGAAACACTTGACCCAACTTCTGCACAATCTGGTTTACAAAATGAGACCCATTATCACTATAAATGCGCCTTGGAAGGCCAAATCGGGGAATTATTTCTGTTAAAAGCTTTGCTACTGTGTGTGCATCAGGATGCTTTACTGGAAAAGCTTCTACCCACTTAGAAAAAGCATCAATTATAACTAGACAGAACCTTTTTCCCTCTGAAGGTGCCAACTCAATAAAGTCCATACAGAGTGTGTGGAATGGATATGGAGGGGTAGGGAATGCCTGCTGAGATTTTTTAACCCCCCCCCCCCCCGAGCATGATACTTTGCACATAATAAACAAGATAAACAGAATTGCTTTGCTTAAGTTGAACATCCTTTACACCAAAACACCTTAGACACTATTTGAACCATTGTCTGTACTCCTACATGGGCAGGTCCATGGCTAACCAATGCAGCATACCTAAAAAGGTTTGAGGGTAATACCATTTTGCCATCTGATGCCCTATACAACCCATCCTGTTGAGTGATACCATATTTCACCCAACGACATTTTTCTTTGTGTTGTCAATGTTTGCATTACTTTTAGTGTTTCTAAGTCTGAGGTGCCCGGGCTCTAAATCATTGTCATGTAAAAGCAAATCATTTTCTTGAGCTGCCTTTTTTGCAGCCATATCAGCAAAAGCATTTCCCCTGGAGACAGGATCTTTTTTGTTGGTATGTGCAGAACATTTACATATCGCTATCTGAAGTGGTAATTGCACTGCATCTAACAACTGTAAAATTAAATCTGATTTATTGGTTTGCCTGTCGCAGTAACCATTCCCCTATTCTTCCATTGTTGAGCGAAAACATTTACAGTGGAGAAAGCATATTGACTATCTGTATAAATTGTCACGTTTTTACCCTCCCCTAAGGTACAAGCTCGAGTCAAAGCCACAAACTCAGCAGCTTGGGCAGAATAAATATTTGACAATCCTTTTCCTTCCAAAACTTAAGTTTCTGTGGTGACAGCATACCCTACTAGTGTTCTTCCTACAGTGTCGTCCTTTGCTGATCCGTCTACAAACAAAACAAGATCAGAATCTACCAATGGAATATCCGTTAATCTGGTCGGGGAAGTATTTTGTCATGAATGCTCTCTAAACAAACGTGTGGAGTACCTTCTTCTGGAGTCAGCAAAAGTGTCGCCGGATTAAGAGTAGTACATCTTTTTATGGTCATATGTGGCTGTCAGCAGCACTGTCATACATGACAAATGTCGACTAGGAGATAAAAAGGTTATCTTATCTTGTAAAAGTATAGTAGCTACTGAATGTGGAACTCGCAATTTTAATGGGTGAAACAAAAGTAATGATGCTGAGGCTTTCACTGCCATGGTGGCTGCCACTACAGCTTGAACACAATGCGGCAATGCCCTTGCAACAGGATCTAATCTAGAGGAATAAAAGGCTATCTGTCTCTTTTTATCCCCATGTACTTGTACCAGAACCAAAGTCATATATCCTCCCTTACAATCAACCATTTGTACAAACTGCTTAGAATAGTTCGGAAAACCCAAAACAGAGGATCCTGCTATCAATTGCTTAATTCTATTAAATGCTTGTATTGCCTTATCTGTCCACTATATATATTACTTTTAGCTGCCATGGGAGTGTCATAGATCAGTGCGGTCAATGGCACTACTTCAGCATAATTAGGAATCCAACTTCTACAAAAATTAGTCACACCTAAAAACGACATCATCTCCCGCTTAGTCGTAGGCATAGATGCTTCAAGAATTGCTTGTTTTCTTTTTTGCAATTGTCTACCTTCCTGCGAGATTAAATAACACAAGTACTTTACTTGTGCTTTCCACAATTGTAACTTGTCTTTATTTACTTTGCCCTTGCTCAGCTAAAAAACTAAGAAGGGCTAGGGTATCCTTTTTACAGCTTTCCTGCGTGGGTAAGGCCAATAAAATATCTACTTACAACAGAACCTGGCTTCCCTCTGGGGGGACAAACTGAGCTAAATTCGCAGCCATTTCTTGTGCGAATGTTGTCGGACTCTCAATAACCTTGTGGCAACCTGGTGTATGTGTATCTTTTACCTTGGAAAGTGAATGCAAACCAAAATCTACTCCTTGTGTAGTGGTATGGAGAAAAAGGCATTGCTTATATCTATGACAGAAAAATCTGTGCTGAGGTAGTAAATCATTAAGTAATGTATAGGGGTCAGGGAACACTGGTGCTCTTGGGATCACAGCTGAATTTACTGCTTGTAAATCCTGAACCAACCTCCATGACCCATCCGGTTTCTTTACAGGAAACAACTGAGTATTGCAGGGTGAATCTGGGCATTCAACAAGAATTCCTACCTGTTTTAGCTGTTCAATAACTGGTTTAATTCCTTCCTCTGCTTGCTTACTTAGTTGATATTGGTGCTTATGAGGTCTAAAACCTGACTTTGCAGTTATACAAACTTCACCTGCTGTTTTCATTAATCCTACATCTCCTTTACCTTTTGACCATAACTCTACAGGCAATGCACTTAACGCACTATCTTCCTCTTGAGTTAGGAGGACTTGTCATGCCATTTCTGTTTGGTCATCCCTGAGGTGCACACTTGGTCGTGCCCAAGTCACCCAATTTAATCTTTGTACCTGGATCTGTTGATCTTTCAACTGACTTTCAGACATTGTTTTTCCAAATCGTTACCTTTTTCGCCAAATCTACCCAATGTGTCCCCACTGCTTTAGTAACAAACATGCAGCCTATAACTTGAGCGATATAAAGAACTCATTTCCTTAGTCAAAGTACAGGTTACTACTGATTACCTTGCGTATCCCAAAACATATAATTCAAAATTATTCTTGCACACTTGTGCTTAAAGAATTCTTTTTCAAATTCTTTATCCGGACCAGGGGCCTTATAGAACATTGTACAATGTAAGTGCGCCGCAACCTGTGGTGACCCGCTCCTAGATTTACTTAGAGCTAGATTGATCAACTCTGTATCAACCCTCCCCGGGCTGTCTGAAATCAAGTCTAGGCTAAACCAGTAAAACAAGTCTTGTACTCCCTGTACTACCAAGCCATCCGCTAACCTTTTTGCCTCAATACCTTTAGGTGTGGGAATTGCCGCTATTCCAAACACATGCATCAAATCTCTTCCTAGCAAATTAACTGGACAAACTTTTGATATAATTACCCTACACCTAACAGTTTGGTTTGTTTGCGGATCTGTGAACAGTAGAGGATGAGACAGTGGTTCCTTATAAATTTTCCCGTTTGCCGCTTTTACAAGGACAAACTCATCTGTTTCGCAGTTCGGAGGCAGAACTGCTGGACCCAAAAGTGTACGCAATGCACCTGAATTACATAACTACACTTTTGTCCCTCAACCAAAAACTCTATCATGGGTTTCTGATCAAGATGCATAGCAATACCCAAATTTGCCAGGTTTACGACTTCACAGTCACAATCCCGCCCTTCCATTAGAGTGTTCTGACATTCATCGTAGAGAGTGTCTGCCTCTTCATTATCCCCATAATGAAGATGGCGCCTTTTTTTACTATCATATAGTCATGCGGAGCCCTTGTTCATAAGCTGTGGGGGATGTTGCCACTCTTCACAGACGGCAGCGAAATGCCCACGTCTGCCGCATTTAAAACATTCTCCATGATGTCCTTCAAGGATGCATCTGCAGTCCTTACAAATGGGTTGTCCTGTCGTCAGGCAGCCCTTCGGTCGGCCGGATTCCAAAGTCTGGGTCTGGCCTCGGCTGATGTCGCACTTCACCTGACGTCATAGCTGCAGTTATTCGGGTATAAAGGTATCAGCCGATGCCATCTTCCTCAGTCTTTCTTGCCACGTGGCGCCCAAAGCAGAAGCTGTTCGCAAGTGCCGGTTGGTCAGAACCAGAGATTACTACTACCGAAGACTTCTAACCTTTCCCTATAGGCTGAATGTCCACCCGGTTCATTTAACGTGTCCCATTGCGGGCCCCCACGTTTTTTTTACGCCACCACGGCACCCTTGCCCCCTTTGGTCCTGTACTAGGAATATCCCACCATCATCCCTTACTGCTAACACTTGTACTTTCTTTTTCTTTTTTAGATTAAAATGTCGCTCAGCATGCCGTGCATATTCAAACAAAGGTTGCAGTCTACATGTTCTGTGATCTACCATGTGCTTAGTAATAAAACTACTTATCGGAGCCTTACAACCTTTAAGAAAAGCATTTTTCAATTGCTGTTCATACGGACTATCATTAGTCTGATCCTGCGGAATCATTCCACAATGGTTATTGAACACTTCTGTCAGTCTTACAATATAATGATCTACAGATTCATCATCATTTTGGATGTACTGATTTATTATTGTCCAATCTGCTCTTGGACACTATCAGAAATTCTCTTTAACAGATCAGTGACTCGTGTGTCTAACACCCCAGAATTATGCTTTAATGTAGTGCCATCATCTGCCTTACATGTGACAATCTGGACCTAAGATTTTGTCGCACTACTTGTTCTACTTCTAAACCATTTAGATGATAACTTAAACGCATACCAACTATGTCCTCAGAAAACTTTTGAAAATTAACCTTGGGATGAGGAATACCATCCGTAGCTCATTTTATATCCTCTCTAGCCCAGGGACGATACACTAAAATAGTTGGTTCTTGTCCAACATCTCCTGCTTGTGGGTTTGCAACTTGTATTAAGGGAAGAGCTTCTGAATGGTCAGAAAGTTTAATAGCCCAACGTCCTTGCCCTGCTGGTCCTGACCTTAACTGCATAGGTTGGTCTACCTGTTGCAAAGCAACCTTAGGTACTAGGGGAATTTGTGAGTAAATTGGAGGGGTCACAACATTTCCTTGAGCAGCTAATAACCCACCCTGCTGTACAGATCCCACATCTTCAGACTGATATTGAGGAGGTTCCCCCGGTATGGCAGCAGCAATTTCACCATACGGTGGGACAGTTGCCTGTCTTTGTACTGAAAAAACTGTGCGCTCATCCTCCTTATCTAAAAATAAAGCTACTTTTTCACTTGGCACCAGTGATCCCTTTTGATTTATTTTCTCTTTTTCCTGACACTGTTTCTTTTATAGCTCGTTTATTTGCTTCTTCTAACCATTTTTGTGCTTGGGGAAATCCCAATTGTCTCTGCTTTTTAGTTCTAGTTCCTGCATCTCTTTTCAAATCTCTAACCAATTTTGCACAGGCATTCTTATTCAGTGTACCATCAAAATCATATTTCAACTTCCACTTCAAAAATGTAACATTATTTTTGTTTAAACTTTTCATATACTTAGTATCAACATTTAAACAGACATCACTCTCACACTTGCAGCAACTTGAACCCATGTTTTCCTAGATTTCTTATTTTAGGACTGTATATTTTAGGACTGCATCAAAATTATTTTTACAGGGCTTATTACAAAATAGGGCTATCTTAACGGGGATCCTAACAAAATAACAGGTAATCCTAACAAAATAACAAGTAATCCTAAAAATAATCTTAACAATTATTCCTACCCACCCTTAACTAAAAATAAAACACCTGTCGACAAGGTTAAATTAAATTAAAAGAAAATTGTTTTTCATCCTACCTGAACCAGATGTGACTCCGTTTCCCCTTTTGGTTCAGAAACCGTCCCTCAGATAGGGATCAGAGAGCGGCCGGCCTCTTTCCAACGACAAATCACTTGGAGGGCTTTCCGTCGAGGGAATCTTAAGGTAAGAAACCCTCACCTGCGCAGGTTTTTCTGTCTTTGTCGGTCTGATCTGTATCTTCGTAGAGGTTTCCGGTCCGAAGGACCAAAATGTCAGAAGAAAAAAATCAAGCGAGTCACATCTGTTTCAGGTGATGAAAAACTTCTTTATTTGCAGCTAACCAGATTACAGCAGCATGTTGGCCAAGATGATCTCAATCTGATCAGCTTGTTTACTGACATCAACTTTTATACTTTCCTGTTACTAGCCAAAATAGCTTTTGTTACATTTCTAACAGTTGACAGTTGGCTACGAAAAACATCTAGGATCACAATTTACCTCAGAAAAGAATGCTTTACCTCAAAACCACAGCTAGTGTAGAATGTTTACCTCAAAACCGCAGTTAGTGTAGAAAGTTCAAAAAGATACAGCATACTTAGTTCAACAGTGGTAGCTGGAATTTTCCACAGCCTGCCTTAGTAAATTAACTCTTATTCAGAAGTATAGAAAACAGATGTTATTCAAGTTCATAAGCAAACTACATCTATCATAGGTAAAGCCCATCTTTAATAAACATGGTTCAATGACCTTTTCTTACCAACACTTCAGCAAATAGCATATTCATTTTGCTAGATGGGAGAGAGAGACAAATAGTATGTTTTAAAACTTTTTCTCTTAACACTATGAAAACAAAAAGTTAACTGAATCTCAACTAACAGTAAAACTACTCCTCACTATGATTACACCCCCACAAATGCACATCAATATAACTTCATCTTCTTCCTACCTCATACCTCATTACCGTAGAACTACACATATCAAGTTTTTCAAAACTAGAAACCTTTTCCAATTTCTTCCAAACTTTCCAAATACTTACATGGTCACCAGCAGCTACTACTCCGTTATGGCGACATTCATCCTAACCCAGGCCTAAACAACTACCACCCTACTATCCCCTCACTAAACCAAGCAAATTCTATAAATCCTAACACCAATCCCAGTTCTCTCCAGATAGCCCACCTAAAAATTTGCAGCCTAAATAATAAAATAACCCAACTGCATACACTTCTTGATCTATATTCCATTGATATCTTATGCCTAACTGAAACCTGGCTTAAATCAGAAACTAAGGATAATGACATTACCACCAGGATATAACATTATCAGACTTGACCGTCATATCAAAAAGGGTGGAGGTGTAGCAATACTCTACAAAACTGAATTACTGGTTACCCTACTAGATACCAAACCACCCTCAACAAGTAATAGTTAAATCTTAATCACCAAACTACAAATTAATACAAACAAATCCATTTATATCATCTGCTGTTGCATCCCCCCAGGCAGTAATATTAATACCCTTGAAAATATACTGAGCTGGATCTCCACCTCCTTCCCTCAGGAAACTATACTACTAGGAGACTTTAATATTGATTGGAATTGTTGCATTTCCCACTTCTCACATAAACCTCTGTGGCTTTAATCAAACCATTACCGTCTCCACTAGAATAAACAAAACCAGCTCCAAACAGAGCACCCTTGACTGGATTCTAGTCAATAGTAACCCTATGGCTTATACCACAGGCACACTACCTGATAATATCAGTGACTATTTAACCACTTTTATTACCAGACAAAAAAGCCCTATCCCCAACCATACAAAGTTCAGAACAACCAGGAAAAAAACGAAGTTCAACCAAACAAACTTCCAAATAGAGCTTAAAGCTTGCAATTGGTCTTCCCTAAAATACTTGCCTCTTGATGAGGCAATTACCTACTTTAACAAATTCCTTCAAATTCTCAAACACCATGCCCCCACTAGATGAATTAAAACCAAAGCAAAGCCTGCTCCTTGGCTAACCAAAGAGACCAAACAAAAAATGTTACATAGAAATAGAACTTGGGCCAAATGGCGTAGTACTAAAAACCCATCTGACCACCAAACCTTTAAACAACTTAAAAACGAAACAAAGAAATTAATACTCCTTGATAAAAAAAATTATCACTGGAAATCCCAACACACACAATGCCAAAACCCTCAGAAATTCTGGTCAGGTATCAACAAACTACTACATCCAGGTAATTCTAAAACACCCACTCCTTCTAACCTCACTCAGAGTACACCTAACCAAATTGCTGATACTTTCAACAAATTTTTCTCTGACACTTACTTCCCTAGCCTCAACCTTGTCACCTCATTCCACACAGGCACCTTAACTCCCTTAACAATAATCCCCCACTTTCAAACTGCAACCAGTCTCAACAGATGTCATCCACACCCTACTTATGAAACTTAAACCTTGTACTCCCTCAGCTGACTACCTCCCAGCTGAGCACCTTCAAATTGCAGCCAAAGTAATTGCCTTTCCAGTGTCCATTTTAATAAATCGAACCATAACTGAAGGCTTTATCCCATCCCTTTGGAAAGTGTCTCATATCATTCCTCTTCATAAAGGTGGTAACTCTAATGAACTCTCCAACTTCCATCCCATAGCCTTACTTTCACTGTTGGCTAAAATCATGGAACGATGTGTACATCGGCAATTACTCGACCATCTTCTCCAAAACAATCTTCTAGCAGACTGTCAACACAGTTTTAGACCTTATCACAGCACTACTACTGCACTCTTGTCATTCACAGACCATATTAATAAAAATAGGAATAACAACTTGCTGCCCTCAGCTCTCTTCTTAGACCTCTCTAAGGCCTTGGATATGGTCAGCCATACTCTCTTACTAAAAATCCTTAAATTTCTTGCTTTGGACACCAAGGCTATCCAGTGGTTTAATTCCTACTTAGAAAATAGACAGCAAGCAGTTCTTTGGGACAATCCCATATCATCTCTGCTTCCCATCAAAATAGGAGTGCCACAAGGCTCCATACTGGGACCTCTTCTCTTTTCTATATTAATGATCTAAAGTCCCTTCCACAATCCATATGTATTCAGTATGTCGATGACTCAACACTGATATGTTCAGCATCCTCCCCAGTTGAGCTGCAGACTACTACACAAAATGTTTTCACAGCAGCTGAAAACTGGTTCTATCAATATTGTCTCTTACTGAATCCCAAAAAAACTAAATTATTACTTTTCACACCTGCACAGAAGTCATCTAGTTTTACCTTCAATATAACATCTAACAATGGCACAATAATAACCCCTGACCCTACTAACAAACTTCTAGGTGTCACAATAGACCATAATCTCAACTTTAATTTGCATATTAACTTAACCGTCAAGTCAGTCAATAGAAAACTTGGATCTCTATATAGGCTGAAACCCTTCCTTACTGCTTCAACCAGAAGTGCCATTGCACAAATGCACCTGCTCTCTACCCTTCTCTATGCTTCACCGATTTTTACAAACTTATCTAAATCTAATTTCAGTAAACTAGCAACTTCATATAACAATATTGCCAGATTTGCGACAGGAGCTCCTTTTAGTACCCATCATTGTTCAAATCTTAAACTGGGCTGGCTGGAATTACAAAATCAAGTACTACTACAGCAACTTACCATCACCCACAAAATCTATCATCCTTCAAATACTATGATACTTTGTACTCTAATTACTCCTTATAAAAACCTCTCTTCCTTGCGCTCTGCCACCAAGCTCCTAGCAACCTCCCATAAATCCCACAACAAAACTGGGGACTGTTTGTTCTCCAACTGTACTGGACCTGTCTGGAACAAGCTTCCAAGTGAACTTACTGCACTTACTTTACCCACTTTCAAGAAGCATCTAAAAATTGTGCTCAATTCCCAATGGCTCTGTCCTTGTACTAACCCTGACTGAACCTTTTATTGCCTCTTTCTGTTCTTGGTCACTTCAAATACTTTACCATTTCCACTGAACTACAAAAAAAAAAAAAAAAAACCCTGCAATGTGATTCCTCTATGCAGGTCAATCAACATGTTCTGTCATGTGATACACAAGATTTCTATCCCTTCTTGCATTAGCAATTTTATCACCTGATGTATTTTTATTGGCTATGCTTCTGGCATTGTTTATGTACTACTTTCCATTTGTAAAATTTATTTTTTGTATAACTTGTTTTATTCTATATTATTGTGTTTATGGAGCTTTTCTCCCCGGGCCTCTACTGAAAATGGACATGTATCCAGCTAGACTAGCCCGGTCAACAAATGTAAAATAAATAAACAATAAAAGTAAAATTGTATGGAAGTACCCTTAGAGGATCCGAAAGAGCAGCAAGTTCTGGACACAGTACCGATCAGCCCCATTATCCCGACCACAATGCTGGATCTGTAACTTTTGAGCTTTGACAAAAGCAAGGGGGTGCTGTGGGAAAAGGCTGATCAAACCTCTCCTCTTTTGCTGCACGTCAGCAGACTTCCTACCCTTTTCTTCCTGTATGGTATGTGGGTTACTACATTATTTTCTGTCTTCAGAACTGCCAGGATCCAGGAGTTGTAAGGTAAGCCTAATATTTGTATTTATTTATAAAATAAGAAAAATGGGAGCAAAGATAAGCAAGATCAGATCCCTAAAAAGGGAACACTTGCATGTTTTGTGTTTTAACTATGGGAAGGAAAGTTGTAAATATTTGCGAGACTGGTTTCAGCTTACTAAAAATTGTGTTGGTGGGGTATTTTCATTAAATAGAACTTATGATGAGACTAAACTGATGACACTGAAAGGTATTTTGGAAGAAAAAAGCAAAGTAAGTTGGGAACAAATGACAGCATTTTATTCTCGGTACAGTAAAGCATTTAAAAGGGAAAAGGAGTCAGCATTAAGAGGGTTGCATGGTGTTAATAAAAAAATTGTTGCAACAAGTAAAAGAGGTTAAAAGGGCAGTGCAGACCAGTAAAAAGAGATGTCTTAGCAGGTTTGGAACAAACTGAGGATGGCCAAAAAGAAACTTCTGAAGAGGATGGTATTCCTCCAGTAGCTACTGAACCCCCAGTGCCATATGAGCCAGTGCAGATACCTCCTGTACAGCACTTTGCTGATGTTCTCCATGTTTCACTGTTGTAGTAATCACATTAGGGTTATCCCTGCCAGGGTAGCCCTCGGCTGGCCCGAATACCAGAGACTTTGTATTTTTGTGACTGTTGCTGTCACTTGAGGACTGACGTCAGGTCGTCAGTAGTATAAAGTAAGGCAGCAACGCCATTACATCAGTCTTTCTTGCCGTAGAGCCCGAAGCAGTTCGCACAATGTGCCGGTCGGCCGCTACCTGAGTTTTTGTCTACCGAATTGAAGTCTTCTAAAGCTAAGCACCACGTTGGGGATTCTTTTTTCTTGCACTAACCGATGTCAGAAAAAGTTAATTGTCTCGCCTGTGGAAAACAGATACCACACCTTGACTTCCACTTTTACTGTGTCACTTGTTTAGGCCCAGATCACGACGTCCCTCGTTGTTGCTTCTGTGCTTTATTCAACACCCGAATTATCCATCGTTGGGTCCTTGTTGTAGCCAGATATTTTTTATTTACAGTCCTCGAATTCCAATATGGCTTCAGTAAGCCATCCAGCAGCAGATCTTCCGACAAAACGTAAAGATAAAGACAGAGACAGACTGCACAGGTCCAAACCTAACGACGCTTCAGTTAAGCTAGTTGTCCGTTCTCCAGTACTCAGTGAGGTGCTTTTGCAGTCCCTGATTCCCACTTCTGTTGATTCGCACGCCGCTATCAAGACCCTTTTGGAGTCCGGTATGCGGCAGAACTTTTCTTCGACTAAGGATCCTGTAGTTGTCTCACCCTTGGATGGGTCCGGAGCCACTGAGCAGACTCCGGCTTCCGAGGAAGGCCTTCGCACTACTGAATCTCAACACAGACGTAGTCTTTCGTGACTACTGTTCTTTCTAAACCTACTGAGTTTTAGGCCCAGGGTACAAACCACACCCAAGAAACTGATGACCCACTCTGACACCTGCTACCTTGCCTCAGTCTCAAATGCATAAAATGGAAGATCTTATGCTGATCAGGGAAAGCCAAGCTATCCCCTCCAAAAGGAAGAGAGATCTGTCCCCTGTTTTGTCCAAGCCAAGACTCAGATGAATCTGATGCATCTGAATATGAAGACATGCAACCCCGCTCCACTTATGAGGATTCCATTCCTTCAGCCTCTTCCCCAGAGGATTTTACCTTTGGGGAAACTCTGCATACCTTAAGGGAACATTTCCAATGGGAAAGTCAGGACTACTCTGTCTAAAAAGAGACTCTGGGAATTCCTACATCTTCCACAAAACAGACCCTTGGCCATCCCCCCAGTCCTGGATATTGTGGAGGATATTTTCCTCTAATCCAGCTTGACTCCTGACTCCCTTCCTCCCAGAAAGCCAGACAGGTACTATAGAGTCCCTGACTCTCACAAATATCTTTTTAGAGAAACCCTACAGCTGCCCCTGAGGTCATTTCTCAAGGGCCAAAAGGGATTAAAGCTACCTCTATTAAGAATCCCACCCCTCAGACAGGGATTCCCGAGCGTTGGACAGATGGTGTAAAAAAGTATACACCTCCGCTACTCTTGCTGTCAGGGCACTAAATTGTCAGTTCCATATGCTGAAATTTCAGCAACATACCTTGGAACTCCTTAAACAAAAAATGGCTTCCTGTCCTGCTTGGACAGAATCTAAAGATTTACAAGAGATAATGCATTCTGCAAGTCAAGTAACTAAACACACCTTACACTGTGGTTTTGATGCCCTGGAAGCTTCTTGCAGGGCAGCAGTCACTGGATCTGTCATTAGAAGGCGTGCATGACTTAAGGAACAGCCCTTGCCAGACCATGTCAAATTTGAACTGTTGGATGTCCCCTTGCACAAAGATAACTTATATGGCACTAAGGCAGAAGAGGTCTTAAAGATGGAAGAAAAGCAAAATGTATGTTAACAGTTATGGATTTCTTGCAGGTCCAGCCCCTTAGGTTCAGCAGGCACTCTCCCTCCAAACACTGGCCTTTTCCTGCTCCCAGTAAACCGGCCCAGGCTAGGCCCCGTGGAAGCAGACCTCCCAGACAGCAGCCCCAGGGAATGCAGATATCTAAGCAGTGGACTACTTCCACTTCAAAACCTGAGAGTTCTAAGCCACCCCCTTATGGTAAGAACTCAGAATGACTCACCTCCTCCACCCCCCTCCCCACCTTCACTTACCCATAGGAGGAGAAATCTCCTTTTACTCAAGCACCTGGGCCACCATTACCAAAGACCACTGAGTTCTCAACATTGTGTCTCGGGGATACGAATTTTCCTTCCACTCCCTTCCAACCCCAAAAGAGTTCCCAGATCTACTTCCAAATCAGTGGGCAGAGGCACACAAGCAAATCTTTCCCCTGCTCTCTGAGGCCAGTAGATCACTTTCCTGCAGAACAGTTGGGCCAAGGTTTCTACTCCAGACTTTTTCTGGTGCCCAGAAAAGAGGGCACCTGGCACCCCATCCTCTATCTATTCATTCTAAATACTTTCCTGGTAATCCCAAAATTCAAAATGCTCACCTTCCAGCAGCTGCTACCCATGCTCTCCAAGGTCACTTGGATAGCCACTCTAGATCTAAAAGAGGCCTACCTCCACATTCGTATCAGGGAATCATGCAGGAAATATCTCTGCTTCAGGGCAATATCTCAGCACTTTCAGTTCTCTCTGCTTCCCTTTGGCTTATCTACTGCTCCTAGAGATTTCACAAATTGTTTGGCCCTGGCCATTGCCTTTTGCAGACAAAGAAATCAGATTTACCCATACTTAGACTGTTTTATTCAGACAGAGAGCCAGGAAAAGCTCCTCAAGCACCTGGCCTTTGTAAAGACCCTACTAACCTCCCTAGGGTATGCAGTCAGTGAAAAGAAATCCAAACAGGTGCCCACCCAAAGGATAATCTTCCTGGGAGAAAGTCTGGACACAGCATCCCAGATGGCATACCTTACTCCAGAGAAACAAAATTTCCTGACCACCTACTTCTCTCAACTAGCCACCAAGTCCCAGGTAACTGCAAGGAAGATTCTGCAAGCTCTGGGGTTCATGGCATCATGCATACTACTCATTCCATATGCAAGACTGCATATGAGGACACTTCATTGGTACCTAAAGAGCCAACACTCAAGACCTAGAAACTCTTCTATGTATAATTCCTTGCCTCAGAAAAGATTTTCTTTGCTGTGCAACAGCATGCTCCCACAACAAGGGAATGCCTTTCTCCCCACCCCCTGCTGCCTAGACCCTCACCACAGATGCATCAGACTACGCTTGGGGTGCACACCTGGATGGCAGGTGCATATAGGGCAAATGGAGCCGACAGCAAATCCCTCTGCGCATCAGTCAAAAAGAAATGATGGCTGTGCAGCACGCCTTGATAGCTTTCAAGCCCCTTCTCTCCAGGGGGTCTTCTGATCAAAACAGACATCACCGTGATGTGGTACATCAACAAGCAGGGAGGGACTCATTCCTACCCTCTATGCAAGCTGGCCATGATCCTTTGGCACACAGCCTCTGCCATGCAACTACACCTGTTAGCACAATTCCTACCAGGCTCTCTCAACTCTCTGGCAGACCAATTAAGCAGAAATCTTCTGGGTCCACACGAGTGGCAACTCAACAGAAGTGCCTTCACCCTAATAACTCAAAAATGGGGAACCCTGAAGGTCGAACTCTTTGCCTCCCACACCAACCATCAGCTCAGCAAATTCCGCACCAGGGAGCATCACTGCATGGCATCATATTTGGGTTATCCCTGCCAGGGTAGCCCTCTGCTGGCCTGAATACCAGAGACTTAATATTTCTGCGTCTGTTGCTGTCGCTTTGAGTACTGGCGTCAGGTCGTCAGTGGTGTAAAGGAATGCGTCCGCCATTACACCAGTCTTTCTTGCTGTGGAACCCGAAGCAGCAATTCGCACGAGTGCCGGTTGGCCGCTACCTGAGTTTAGTTTCCGAATTGAAGTCTTCGAAATCTAAGTACTCCGTTGGGGATCCTTTTTTCTTGCACTAACCAATGTCAGAAAGTTAGTCTCATCTGTGGAAGGCAAATACCACACCGGGATTTCTACTCTTACTGCGTCACTTGTCTAGGCCCAGACCACGACATCCCTCATCGCTTCTGTGCTTTGTTTAATGCCAGAACTATTAGTTGTCGGGCCCTTATTGTAGCCAGATATTTCAGTTTACAGTCATCGAATTCCAATATGGCTTTGGTAAGCCATCTGACAGCAGATCTTTCAAAAAAAGTAAAGACCGAGAATGCACAGGACCAACCCTTCCGACGACGCCTCCGTTAAGCTGGTCATCAGTCCTCCGGAGTCAGTGAGGTGCTTTTGCAGTCCCTGATGCCCGCTTCAGTTAAATTCGCAGGCCTCTACCAAGACCCTTTCGGAGTCCGGTATGCTGCAGAAGTCTTCGTTGTGCAATGGTCCTGCGGTTGTCTCTACCTTGGATGGGTCCGGAGCCACTGTGCAGGCACCGACTTCCGAGGAAGTCCTTCGCAACACCGAATCCTGATATAAGCCACTTTCTTTCATGGCTTCCATTCTTTCAAAAACAACTGAGTTCCTTAGGCATAGGGGTCAAACTACACCCAAGAAACAGACTACCCATTCTCAGGCGCCTGCTCTCTTGGCTTGGTCTCAAATGCTTAAAATGGCAGAAGACTTATCATGCTGATTAGGGGAGACCAAGCCACTCCCTCAAAGGAAAAGACATCTGTCTCCAGTAGTTTTGTCTGAACAAGAGTCAGATGTATCCGATGCATCTGACCCACATATGAGGATTCTGATGCAGTGGAATCTGTTCTTTCAGCCTCTACCACAGAGGATTTTTCCTTTGGGGAAACTCTGCATACCTTAAGGGAGCATTTCCAATGAGAGTCAAGACTACCCACAGTCTAAAAAAAGACTGAGTTCCTGGACCTTCCACAACATAGGCCCTTAGCCATCCCCCCAGTTCTAGATATGGTGGATGATGTCTTACTTGAATCCAGCTTGACTCCAGATGTCCTCTCTCCTGCTCCCAGAAAACCAGACAGGCACTACAGAGTCCCTGACTCTCACAAATATCTCTTTAAAAATCCAACAGCTGACCCTGAGGTCATTACTCAAGGGCCTAAAGGGATTAAAGCAACCTCATGTAAGAATCCCATCCCCTCAGACAGGGATTCCCGAGCACTGGACAGGCGGGGTAAAAAAGTATAAACCTCAGCTACTCTTGCTGTCAGGGCACTAAATTGTCAGTTCCATATGCTTAAGTGTCAACAACATACTTTGGAACTCCTTAAACAAAAAATTTACTCCTCTTCAGCATGGGCAGAATCTAAAGATTTACAGGACTTGATGTATTCTGCTGGTCAAGTAACTAAACATACTTTGCACTGTGGTTTTGACGCACTAGAAGCTTCTTGCTGGGCAGCAGTCACCAGATCTGTCATTAGAAAACATGCATGGCTTAAGGAGCAACCCTGCCAGACCATGTCAAATCAAAATTGTTGGATACACCCTTGCACAAAGATAACTTATTTGGTAATAAAGCTGAAGAGGTCCTAAAAAGAAAAAGTAAAATCTATGCAGACTGTTAAAGATTTCTTACAGGTCCCAGCCCCCTAGATTCAGCAGGTGTTTTCCCTCCAAGCACTGGTCCTTTCCTGCTCCGAGTAGGTAGGGCCAGCCTAGGCCCCGTTGAAACAGACCCCTCCCTGACAGCAGTTCCAGGGGTTGCAGAGATCTAAGCAGTGGGCTACCTCCACTTCAAAACCAGGGAGTTCTAAGCCACCCCGTTATGGTGAGAACGCACAATGACTCGCCCCCTCCCGACCTCGCCTCTACCCACCTTTACATACACCTAGGAGGAAAACTCTCCTTTCACTCGAGCACCTGGGCCACCATTACCAAGGACCAATGGGTTCTGAACATTGTGTCTCAGGGGTACAAATTCTCCTTTTGCACCCTTCCAACCCCAAAAGGGTTCCCAGATCTACCATCAAATCAGCGGGCAGTGGCTCAAATGCAAATCCATTCCCTGCTCTCCTTGGGGGCAGTAGAGCATCTTCCTCGAGAGCAGATAGGCCAAGGGCTCTATCCAGACTTTGTGGTGCCCAGAAAAGAGGGCACCTGGTGCCCCATCCTGGATCTATCCATTCTAAACACCTTTCTGGTGATCCCAGAATTCAAAATGCTCACCCTGCAGTAGCTGCTACCGATGCTGTCCAAGGACGCTTGGCTAGCCACCCTGAACCTAAGAGGCCTACCTCCACATTCCTATCAGGGAGTCCTGCAGAAAATATCTCCGCTTCAGGGCAGGATCTCAATACTTTCAGTTCTCTGTGCTTCCCTTTGGCTTATCTACTGCTCCCAGAGTTTTCACAAAATGCCTGGCTCCAGCCATTGCCTTTTGCAGACAAATATTCAAATTTACTCCTACTTAGATGACTGCCTTATTCAGGCAGCCAGCCAGGACAGGCTGCTCAAAGACCTGGCCTTTGTAAAGGACCTACTAACCTCCCTAGGGTACACAATCAACGAAAATAAATCAAAACAGGTACCCACCAAAAGGATAATCTTCCTGGGAGCAAGTCTGGACACAGCATCCCAGATGGCATGCCTTACAACAGAAAAACAAATTTTCCTATCAGCTTACTTCTCTCAACTGACCACTAGGCCCCAGCTTTCTGCAAGGGAAATCCTGCAAGCCCTGGGGTTCATGGCCTCTTGCATTCTCCTCATTCCATTTCCCAGACCGGATATGAGGAAATTTCAGTGGTACCTAAAGAGCCTTTCGTGTCAACACTCTCAAGATCTGCAAACTCTTCTGCCTATAATTCCTTGTCTGAGGAAGGAATTTCTGTGGTGGGCATCAGCCTGCATACACAAGGGACTGCTTTTTTCCCCACACCACAGACGCATCAGACTATGCCTGGGGTGCACACCTGGACGGCAGGTGCATACAAGGCCAATGGAACCCACAGCAACTCCCCCTGCACATCAGTCAAAAAGAGATGATGGCTGTGCAGCAGGCCTTGATAGCTTTCAAACCCCTTCTCTCTCCGGGGGTTCTCCTGATCAAAACCAACACCACTGTGATTTGGTGCATCAACAAGCAGGGAGGGACTCACTCCTACCCCCTGTGCAGGCTGGCCATGACCCTTTGGTTCACAGCCACTTCCATGCAAATACACCTGTTTGCACAATATCTGCCAGGCTCTCTCAACTCCCTGGCAGACCAGTTAAGCAGAAAGCTCTTGGACTCGGAGTGGCCAGCTCAACAGAAACACCTTCTTAACTCAGAAATGGCGAACCCCGGAGGTCAAGCTCTTTGCCTCCCACACCAACCATCAGCTCAACAAATTCTGCACCAGGCAGCGTCACTGCATGGCTTGGAAAGTGGATGTCCTGTCCTACCCCTGGGTAAACCTCTCAGTCTATGCCTTTCCTCCCCTTCCTCGCATTCCTAGGGTACTGCTCAAAATAAGGGAGAAAAAACAAAGGACCATTCTCATAGCTCCAGACTGGCCCAGACAGCATTGGTGTCCCTTGCTGCACAGCCTGTCCCCACTGCCTCCATGGAATCTTCCTCAGATTCCAAACCTCCTAATCCAGAAGGAAGGGGAATTCATGCACCCCCAATTGCAGACACTCAGTTTGGCAGCTTGGCTTATACCCTAACCCCTGACCAATCTGCCATCCTCAGTAAACAGGTTCCGGATGTTATCCGAGAGGCCCAACACCCTAGCAACAGAAAGTCTTATGCAGATAAATGGAAAAGGTTCTGCACCTGGATCCAGGCTAAGGGGGCAAATACATCACAGCCCTCAATCCCTCTCATCCTGGGTTACTTAGCTGACCTACTACACAGTGGTCTCTTTCTCCTTTATAAAAATTCATGCTTCTGCTATTTCTGCTCATTTTCCCACTGAGCAGCCTCTTTTTTTCACACCCTCTGATTAAACAGTTCCTTAGAGGGGCTAGGAACTTGAGCCCCCCCCCCCCAGAAGGGCACCAACATCAGCTTGAGACCTTAACTTTGTCTTGGAAAAGCTCACCCTGTCCCCTTTCAAACCAGCTTCTTCTGCAGAGCTAAAATTTCTCTCCTGGAAGACGTCCTTCCTCCTGGCCATCACTTCAGCCAGAAGAGTCTCTGATCTGCAAACACTCATGGCTGAAGTGATGACCAGGAGGACAGGGTGTCCCTCAAAACTAATCCATCCTACATGCCCACAGTGGTGTCCAGTGTGGCTGTCAACTAATCCATCCATTTGCCCACCTTCTTTCCTAACCCCTAAAACAAGGGGGAAAGGATTCTGCACTTTCTAGATGTGCACAGCTCAGATACTATCTGGACAGGACTAAACCGTTCAGAAATTCTGATCAATTGCTGGTTAGATTTGCTTCAGGGGTAGAAGGCAAAGCCATCTCCAAGCAAACTATTTCCAAATGGATAGCACACTGCATGCATTTCCTGCTACAAACAGCATGGCAAGTCTCCCCCCCAAGGGGGGCAAGGACACACTTCACCAGAGCACCCTCCACCTCTGCAGCTTCCCTCAGAGGAGTCCCCACCAGTGACATCCTGGAGGCTGCCACCTGGACATTTGTTCATACTTTTTCCAGGCATTACCACATGCCTCTCTTCTCCAAATCCAGGGCAGGGTTTGCCTCTGCAGTTTTGCAGGGCATCCTAGCCAGCCCCTAGCTTCCTGAACTTCCTCCACCCATTTCCTCAGCTTTGTGAAGCTACCCAAATGTGATGACTGCAGCAGTGAAACATGAAAGACATAGTACAGTTGTGTACACTTACCTTAAATGTAGATGTTCAAGTGTATTCACTGTTGCTGTCTTGGTTTCCCTCCCTCCATCCCCATCTTTTCTTCCTTTTTTTTTTTTTTTAACTTGTTCTTTCCTTACAAGGGACATCATGGTATTTATTTTCCACTAGTGGGGTTCTGCTACCAGAGCCTGGCCTCCTCCTTTGGGGGCTCCTGACAGGTTAGGGCAAGGAAAACTGATGTAATGGCGTAGGATGCCTTCCTTTATACCACTGACGACCTGACATCAGTACTGAAGCAACAGCAACTGACGCAGGAATATTAAGTCTCCTGGTATTCAGGCCGGCCGAGACTACCCTGGCAGGGATAACCCAAATGTGATGACTGCAACAGTGAATACACTCTAACATCTACATTTATGGTAAGTGTACACAACTGTACTTTTTGCTTTGTTTCTGCTGTGGTTTCCTTCTATAAACTGGTCGAGAGAAAACAGTTTCTTGCTGGTCCTTTGGCAATATGCCAAAAATCTAAACAAAACAAACTACCAGGTATGTTCACATATATCTCATCATTCTAAGGCAAGGATTCCTAAGGTTCCAATCCCTGCATCACAGGTGTTTGAAAAGGGCCACAATGACATCTTAACCTGGCATAATATAACTAATTTTTCAAAGGTTGTCTCTCTCCAACTTGCGACCACACATCAGAGAGAGACATGTTATGTCAGAAATGGGACTGTACCAGTAGCAAAAATATATTGTAATGACACCAGGCATGAAAGTGCATTAGACTCTTTGCACTTAAACAGCTATGACTGGGCCATGGCATGGGCATAAGTGACCGTTACTACATCTGTGGTGATTGTACCTACCTCTAGTTGCCTACAAACTGGTCTGGATGTTGCTTTGTAGGCTATATTACTCTTGCTATTCAACACTTCGAACACCCACCAGCAGGTAGACTGAGAAATAAGCGAGCAATCCACTGGGTAGAGCAAGTATTTTCAATTTTTAATCCTGGGTATGGAGTGCAAAGGGTAATGCTTGAAATCACCATGCTTGCTCAAATTCTCCAGGAGGTGGCCAACGAAACTTCACATAAGGATGGCAAATCGAGAAATGACTGAAATGCAACTGTGGTGTTGCAAAATCGAATGGCACTTGATGTAATGCTTGCTGCAAGAGGGAGGTTGTGCACTCATATGGAGTCGTTGCTGTTCATATATTAGTGACTGTCGGGATGAATAGGAAAAACTGGCAAATTTCATGGAGCAAAGGGCCAAAGATGTGGACAGCACATCAAAATGAACACTATTTGGATGGTTGGGCAGTATTTTTGGTAACGTGAGAACTAGCATAATCCAGGGTGTTGTCATTGTACTTTTTATTATATCTGTGATAATTTTGGTATTTTCTGTTCTAAAGTCTGTGATTACAAGATGTTTAACCTCACCTGCAAATAAAATGCCACTGCATGCACCAATCAATGACAATTCTATTGTAACAGATGATTACTGTGATGCAGAGGCTTACTTTTATCAAGTTAAGAAAAATAAAAATATAATTACGTGTATGGTATGACACTGATAGTGTTAGAGGGAGGAAACTGTTATGGGACAAGATCAGCATATTAAAATGTATATAAATTTCAATTCATTAATGATGCTATAATATGATTGTTAAAAAGCAAGTATAATTTGTGTACAGGGCTAGGAAAAGTACAGCTTCATAAACTATAAAGTTATTACTGCGTCCTAACTGCATTCTTTTAATATGTAATAAGGCAAAAGTAAGTGTTGCATGAAGTTGAGGCATGTTGGTTACTACAAAAGGAATTTGTTAGGCTGACTTCTCCAGGCTAGGAGTGCATTGTTGTTGGAATTTGAAACATCAAAGGTCAGAAACAAGACCCCTGGAAAGCAGATGTGTCATGTATAGAAAGGTGTTCACGTGAAGTCTGAGGCGAAAATCATGAGTGATGAGGACATTTGCAAAGTTTTCTATTAGTCAGAGTTGTAACGTAATAAAATTGCATGACCAGTTTTGATAAGAAAAATGTATAAAAGGTGTAGTTTCTCTCTCCAGACAGACTGATTTACTAACTGCTATGAATATTGTCTCCCAGTGCTATGAGTAAAATTTCTGTTTGCACATCCTGAAGTGTTATTCCTGACTGAAGGCATATAAGGTAAATTCTTTATTTATGACTATAACAATACTTTACAAATAGCTAGGTATACTAAATCTTTGCTTTCACAGTTGCTGTATTCCTTAGCTTGAATCAGTTTGTCTCTATTTGGAATATATGTACAGCTAGTATTACTAATAAATTTGCATTGCATGCGTCTACCACATTTATAAGTTTCTTTTTTCCTATTGGAAATACTTCTCTTAAGTGATCCTGTTCTAATGTATTCTTTATATTCAAACTTTTTTATATATGAACTGGACAGGACCCTTTAAATTCCCCACATTTGAGAAACTCTTACATAATTCCTAATGATTTTGGTCACAATGTGGGTATCGTAGTTGTAGTTTGTAATAAATGCTGTATTATACCATGACCCCCCCCCAAAACGTGCACGCTGATTGGCCAGCGTGCACATTGTAAATCGAGTTATACTAATGGGAAAAGGTCCGGTCGCCCGGACATTTTTCCATTAGTATAACTCTACTTTTAAAACACTGTCTCGCTATGTTAAATGGGTTTAACATAGCGAGACAATTTTAAAATAAGCAACGGACATCTCCGTTGCTTATTTTAAAACTGTCTCGCTATGTTAAACCCATTTAACATAGCGAGACAGTGTTTAAAAAAAAGCAACGGAGATCTTGCTTTCTCTGTTGCTTTTGCTCAACTCTGATGTACTGCGCAGGCGAGCAGTACATCAGAACTACCGGATGCCAGACATCTGCGGAAGGGCAGTAAACAGGCATTATACTATGCCATTATTTAAGAAAAGAAATAGTTTCTTTTCTTAAATAATGTCATGGTATAATAGCAATAACCCACTTCTGGGTGTGGGTAATGCTGTATTTACCCACGGTTGGCTTTGTTTGGTCCCTCGAGACCAAACCACGCCAACCGTGGGTAAATCCAGCATTACCCACACCCAGGCATGGGTTTTTGCTATATTATATCTCTTATTGCTCACTTCTCTTTCTTCACCATCATTCTGTATCTTTTTATATAATACCATGTTCTTCCCTAAAACTGGAAAATATCTACTCTCCCTGCCTTCTGTAAGTTCCTGAATTCCTTCTATTAATTAGCATATTTTCTTTCTATAAACTTCTCTACTAAAATAGTCTTCTTCAGAGGGTCATCCTTGAGGTCCTTATAAATTGGACCTTAATTATGCTTCGCTTTTATTTGTGTGGACGAACACTTGTGAAATGTAAATAAGAATTTGAAAAGGTGTTTTTTCTATATATCATAGATTTAAACCCTTGATGTCCTATTATGTTGCAGTATTCTAGTTATGGGGTTTCATGCCCTCCGGCAACTCGTATGTCACATCCTATACCAAAACTTCAGCTTGGCTGCTGCAGTGTGTGTGGGACTTCCAATGTAGGGCCATAAACCAGGGAACTTAAATGTGACATCTGCACGCACAATCCTCTGAACTTTTCAGCCACAGACGACATTCACATTGTACGATTGCTTGTCCACAGACGTTGCATCCTAAGATAAGTAACCTGTTGGGTTTCTAATTTTCTTATTTTTGACAATTGTTCTTTCTAACGTTTGGTTGTTGTAGCCTTTAGCTGATGTCAGGGAAAAAGGGAAAGTTCCAATGTGGACACCAGGTACCCCATAAAGACGCCCATGACAGGTGTATTTTTTGCCTAGGCTGGGAACACGATCACTCCTCCTGCGCTATTTGTCAATCGTTTGTGTGCAAGATCTTGCGCAGCCATCTAGCCACGTTAAACCTCTACCTGGAGAAGTTGGATGATGGATCCTACATCGGAGGCCACACCTGAACCCTCATGCAAGAAGGCCAAGGTTCCTAGGCCTTCTTTGCCTGCCGTGCCACTTCCTGAGACACTGCCAACTGCCGTTCTAAGGGTTGAGGCGTGCACGGAGGATACGTCTACTGCAGTGACATCTCTCGTGGAAGACGTTTCGCAGCTGACTGGCACGACTGCGGAGCTTATCCAGGCATCGATGACCATCGATGTTGAAGGAAAATCCGTTTCTGGGGTACCTCCTGCTGGGATCCAGACTTTGGATGTGTTACTGTCCAAACCTAATGCCAGGCCTCTTTCTACTTCCTCCCCAGCCAAAAAGAAGCAAAAAACTAAACATGCCTCCTCTTCAGGAGTTGCACTGGATCGGCAGGCCTTCACCTCTTCTCTCATGCAGGCCTTTATGGCCCTCGGGCCCTCTGCCACCTCCACCCTGCCTCTTCTGAGCCCTAGGCCTGCCTCTCCTTCTTCCCTCCCAGCCACGACCCCTCAAGTCAGAGAAAAAAAAACATGATTCTTCCTTCTCATCCTCGGAAGAGTCCATTTCTTATGTTTCCCAGATTGCCTCCCCCCAGAATATTACTCTCCTGATGAGGAATCTGTGGAAGGGGATTCTCCCCTTGAGGGCATTACTTTTGGTGAGACCATCACCAAGATGAAGGATTACTTTAAATGGGATATGTCCCAAATGACAGACACCCAAAAAAGTTACTTTAAGCTGCAGCAAGTGGAATCCCCCTCCCCTTCAGCAGTTCCTCCTGTTCTGCCTGCTTTCTTGGATGCCTTCAACGCTGCTTCCAAAGCCCCTGACTCCCAGCCTCCAGCCCCTAAACATCCTGACTGCTTCTACAAAGTATCAGAGGACCAAATATTCCTGGTTAAACCACCCTTGGCGGACCCAGCTGTTATTGCCACCACTGCAGATGAGCAATCTAGACTGCTGTCCTCTGCCTCCCTACTGTCCACTGAGAGCAAGTACATGGATTGGATGGGGAAGAAGGTGTACACTTCTTCAACTTTGGCTTTTAGTGCCATAAATTATCAAACACACATGACAAAGTATGCATTAGACTTGGTCTCTCAAGCCTCATCAAGACGGACATCTCAGCCAAACTTTCCTTGGCACAACAGGTAGCCAGGCATTCCATCAGATGCAGCTATAATGCTGCAGAAGCATCCACCCGGTCTGCAGCATCTGCTTTACCTCCCAGGAGGTACTCATGGCTAAGACTCCAGAACCTTCCTGAGGATTCCAAGTCTAAGATCTTGGACGCCTCTCTGGACCACAATGTGCTTTTCGGCAAACAATCTGCTGACTTTTTTAAAAAATCTACAAGAAAAAAGCAAAGAACTCCAGGACATCAAGCACCTGCTGGTGTCACCCATCCCCAAGTATTATAGAAACTACCCTGCTAAGGCCACCTTTGTGAGACGTACTCTTCAGCCGCCCTCTTCCTCTTCCAGGTCTAGGAGAAGGGCTAGAAGACCTACCGACTCCAGATCTTCTGCTCCACCTCATCAACCCAGACGGCCCTTTCAGGACAGAGGAGGTCCCAGTAATGTGCGACTGCCTTTCCCACCTTCCCCTCTCAGCCAGCCTTTCCTACGGTCTTCCCCTTTGGCAATCCATCACTTCAGACCAATGAGTCTTAAACATTATTCAAAAAAGGTACTTCCTATCCTGGAAAGAGAAGCCACCCAGAAGAGGCATTCTTCTCATCCCCAAAAACTAGGCCCATCTCATGCCACAAGTTCTGGCAGACCTTTTAAAACTAGGCACCATAGAACCTGTCCCTCCAGGACAGGAAGGGAAGGGGTTTTACTCCCGTGTCTTCCTGGTCCCCAAAAAAGACAGCCCTTGGAGACCCATCTTAGACCTGTCCTTCCTAAACCTCCATCTTCAGGTACCATCTTTCAAAATGCTCTCTTCCCACTCTGCTGCCCCTCATTCCAGCCAAAGCCGTCATGGCCACCCTGGACCTAAAGGAGGCCTACCTGCACATACCCATCAGGAAATCCCACAGACAATTCCTGCATTTCTCTGGACCTACCTCATTTCCAATTTAATGCCTTGCCCTTTGGTTTATTCCCCCCCCCCAGAGTCTTTACAAAGTGCCTGGCTCTAGTCCATTGCCTTCTGCAGAACTCAGGGTATACAGATTTACCCTTATCTGGACAACATCCTGATATTGGCAGAGTCCAGGGATGCTCTATTGAAGCATCTACATTTCACCATGTTCCCTTCTGCAGAACCTAGGATTTACCATCGGTCTCCCCAAATCCTCTCTGATCCCAAGCCAGAACAAAATTTTCCTAGGCTGCTGAATCAGAACCAACACAGTGAGGGCATTTCTACCACGGGGCAAGGTTCAATGTTAAGTTGTCTATCTCGCCTTCATTCTTGCTGGTTGAGTTTGACTTGGCCATCTTCAAAAGCTCGAGAGCTGTTTACTGGCTCGAGGCCACCCCATATCCCATGATGCCTGGCACTAGATACCCAGATCTCGTTTGCCGCTTCTGCGAGGTTGTCTTACTGGCTCAGGTCGTATATTTTCATTGTTTTATCTGCATTTTTGATGAAAACTATTAGGGTTTTTAGTGTAGATTAGTTGTAGTTGCAACCTTTCTTAGTATATCTTCGTTGTACCTATAATTTCTTTCCTGAATCCCTCCCCTTCCCTTCAGAAAACTCATTTTAGTTAGAGAGTTTTCCCCTCCTCCTACTAGTTTAGTCTTATTTGTTTGTTGGTAGCATAGAATATTGTTTGTATTTTTTTGGGTGTGGTAACTTTAGTGTGTGTGATAGTTATTATCTCCTATTTTTTGTGTATTGTTCTTGGTGTTCCTTCCTTTCAGGGATGTCCAATGATACCAACGTGTCCGGATTCAAGAAGTGTGACTCATGCTGTCAGAAGATGTCTCTGACATATGGTCACACTTGTGTCTATTGTCTGGGCGCTGTGCACCTGCAGGACTCTTGTTCGGTTTACCATGCTTTCAGCCCAAGAGTCCTGCAGGAGCGAAGAAATAAGTTAATCCTACGGGGTTTACTTAAGCGCGAGGATTCACCGGCTAAGGCTCAGCCTGTGAAGGCCTCTAAGCCAACTAAATCTTCGGCTCCCAGTTTGGAGCAGTCATTGGGTGAAGCTGTTCCTTCTGCCTCGGTTCCGGCCAGAACCGATGTGCCTGCCTCCCAGTCGGTCCCGACTCGCACTTTGGAGCCGTCGGGGAGTCGAAAGAGATCTAGGTCTCCCTCCCTGGAGTCGATATGCTTGGCTCCGAGGTCTCCTGTGCTCCAGTCGGATTACAGTCATCGGTCCTCCCACTCTTCTCGGTCCTCAAAGCTTTCAGATCATGACGTGGAGAGAGTGGTCAGTAGCTGTTGAAATCGCAGGCCCTAGCAAAAATGTTGTCCAGCCCCCCTCATCAGGTGTCTGCTCCATCCATGTCTGCAGTTATTCCTCCTCTGACTCCTCCCTTGAGGTCGGAGCCAGAGTTCGTTGAGTTTCGAGTCGTGGAACCGTTGGCACCGATACCTTCTCCTTTGGTTCCGTCTGCTCCGATCACTTCCTTGGTACCATCCTTGGAGGGGTCTGGGCGCCGAGGCTCCGAGGGGACGAGTGGCATTGGACCCTTGTCCGACCCCGTTCTCCCCCTCGGAGCTTCGGCGCAGATGAGCTCGGCTACTACATCGGCTTCGGAGCCGTCCCTCTCGGTGCAGAGAGGGATTCCGATCTCTTCAGAACCGGAGCCTTCTCTGCATCAGAGCAGGGATGCCTTCGAGGTCATGAGGCGTATGCTGGCCCCTGAATCAGCCCCACGATCATCCCCATCGGCTCCTCCCCCTATGGTGCCTGCGTCTGCCTCTGCCCCTCCATACCCCAAGCGTGGGGAACCAATGCTCCAGGGCACCCCCCTTGGGTGTATCTTCGTCTTCTGAGGCCTCTCCTGATCATTCAGAGGAGCCTACTCATAAAAGGAAATGCAAGAGGAAGCATGTTGACTCCCCTGAGTCTGTCACATCAGATACCGACTTAGATGGATTCGGAAGGGTCCCAGAGATCCCCCTCTGAAGATGTCTCCTCCTCAGACATCCTTGAGATGCTTAGGCAGAGGGGGAACTGGACTACCCTAAGCCCTTCCGAGGATGAGTCTGTATTCCTGGATGCGTTTGGATCCCGACCTTCCACCCCCTAGGTGTCTCCGCCTTTTGACCCACTAATGTCTGTGGTGGCTCAGAAGGCTTGGTGAACTCCAGACACAGTGGAACCGACCCCCAGAAGACCCGCTAAATTCATAACTGCACCACAGGATAAACAGTTTTTGACCAAAAGTGTTCCTGTTGATGCCATGGTGGTAGTGGCGGCCACAAAGGAGTTGGCCGAAACTTCATCTGTCCATCCCCCTAACAAGGAGTCCAGGACAATGGACAGATACAGGAAGTGGATGTTCTCTTCAGCGACCTTTTCCATGAGGTATCTGAATTATTTGTGCCACTTTACCAGTCTTCGAAGGGATCTCCTTAAAGAGCATGGAAATACCCTCCAAGGTCCATCAGCTGAGGGGGCCCAGGCTAAGGCAGCCTCCCAGCTGGCAACTCTTAATTCAGTGGTGAACTCCATGAGGCACATTTCATTATGCAGCCGATGGTGCATGTAGAGCCACGGGCACAGGCGTTGCCCTAAGGAGGCACACTTGGATGAGGCTATGTAACTTTGCGGAACCTTTCAGAGCGTCTTTCACCAACACCCCCTTTGATGGTTCCTCTCTTTTTGGAGCACAGGTGAAGGACACCCTTAGGTGTGAGCAGGAAGGCAAGACTCTCTCTGCCATGGGAGTCCGTTTTTCCACTCCTTCCAGACCATATCCCAAGGGTCAGAAGAGTGGAAAGATGTGGTTCCGGAAATCCCAGGGAGCCTTGCCAGACACGTGGTGAGTTTCCATCCAGGGGCAGAGGAGGGAACAATAATAGATGCCGCCCTCGTGGCAGAGGGGGTCCGCAAAACCAGGGCAGCAGAGAATCCTCCTCTGAGAAGCCCTTCCAGCATCCCTGATGGGTTGTCCAGCTGCCCATCTCTGGAGGCAGTCGGGGGAAGATTATCGCTGTACCCAAGAGCCTGGCAAGACATAAAACAAGACAAATGGGTACAGTCTGTTATATCTGGAGGCTACAGAATTCCCTTTGATGTTCGTGTTACACTGCTGCAGTCATCACACTTGGGTTATCCTGCCGTCAGGCAGTCCCGCATTCAGCCAGAGTTCCAAAGTCTTAGTCCGGCATCGGTTGCTGTAGCTTCTTCCCTGACGTCAGTGAGCCAGGGGTATATAAGAGGCATCCAACACCATTTTCTCCAGTCTTTCTTGCCAAGCGGTGCCCGAAGCAGAAGCAGTTCACAAGTGCCAGTCGGCCGACTCCTGAGATTTTCAAATCAAATTTCAGACCGAAGTCTTCAATAAAGCTAAGTACCCCATTGGGGAACCTTTTCTTGCCTCAGTCCGATGTCAGAAAAAGTTAACAATTGCATTTCTTGTGGGAAGCAAATACCTCATAAGGACTTTCATTCTTATTGTATTCCTTGCCTAGGCCCAGACCACGACGTCACAGGTTGTCGGTTTTGTGCTAGGTTTAATAAACAAACTATTAAACATCGGTTGACATTATTTTGGTAGGAAATGTAATTATACCTTGCTGTTGGAGCAACCGACGACCAGAATGCATAAAAAACTCAGATATGGACAGGCAGCCGAGACCCAAACCAGACTCCGAGGCCTCTGCTGGGCCAGTCGCCCGTTCTCCAGTTTTCAGTGAGGCGCCTACACAGCCCCTGACCGCTGATTTAGAACCCCAGGCGACATCCGATTCCCAAGCGGAGATTACTAGGCCTCCACAGCCTTTACCTTTAGGCCCGTCCGACAACATGGCTGAAGGAGATTTCGATGCAATTGAAACGCCTTCAGTTGCAGAAGGTGTCTTCAGACCGACTACACTCACTATTAAATCCTATGCAAAGCTGAAAACTCCTTTAAAAGCAAAGAAGACTGTACAGCAGCCTCCAGTACAAGGCCCCATGCCTAAGAAACAGATGCTTAAGATGGCTGAAGATTTAATTACCCTAATCAGGGGTTCCCATCCCCCTCCTGATAAAAGGCCAAGACAGGAGGAGGATTATGCTTCCTCTGACCAGGTTTCAATTTCCTCAGATTCTTCTGAGGAACAGGAATACTTTTTTCCCCCCTTATGAAGACTCTGATGCTGAAGAGTCTATTCCTTCAGCATCTCCCCCAGAAGACTACTCTTTTGGGGAAACTTTACATACCACGAGGGAACATTTCCACTGGGAAGGCCAGGATTACTCTGATTCTAAGAAAAGGCTCCGAGAGTTCCTTTCACTACCCCAGCACAGACCGCTTGCTATTCCACCCATGTTGGACATTGTGGATGATGTTTATTCAGAATCTAGCCTTAACCCAGACTCTCTACCTCCTGCACCAGCCAAACCAGACAGATACTACAGAGTCCCTGACTCTCTCAAATTCCTATATAAAAGCCCTGTTGCTGACCCAGAAACCATTTCCCAGGGTCCCAAAGGGATTAAGGTCTCTATTGCTAAAAATCCTGTACCCTATGAAAGCGATTCTAGAGCACTAGACAGATGGGGAACGAAAGTATATACCTCAGCTACTGTAGCTATGAGGGCCTTACATTGCCAGTTTCACGTGCTGAAATATCAGCAATATTAGATGTCTCAATTAAAACAAAAAATTATCACATATACAGAGCAGCCTGATTACAAGGAAATGCAAGATTTGTTGCATGCAGCAGAACAAGTGGGAAAACATACTTTGCAATGTGGATTTGATTCATTGGAAGCTTCTTGTAGAGCAGCAGTGACAGGGTATGTCATACTTAGGCATGCTTGGTTAAAGGAACAAACTTTACCTGATCATGTTAAAGCAAAGTTATTGGATGCACCTTTACAGCAGGATGTTTTATTTGGTGTAAAAGCAGAAGAGGTTTTAAAGAAAATGGAGGATAAGGCAAAATCTATGCAGACGGTCAAGGATTTTTTACAGGTTCAACCCCCTCGTTTCAGCAGAAATTGGCCAACAAAAAACTGGTCCTTTCCAGCTTCTGACAGACCACAGAGGAGCAAATACAGACGCCCAAGAGGCAGAGGTCAGTCACAAGGCTCTTACAAGCCTCGACAATGGGGTGCCACAACACAGAAAGGAGGAGAAGACAGGTCCCAAGCTATCAGAAGACAGACACAATGACTTACCCCGCAGATTGCCAAGCAAATCCCTCTTGGCAGCTCCCTTGGGAGGAAAATTAGCACTTTTTGCAGACAACTGACACATCATCACAAAAGACAAATGGGTCCTAAATATTCTTTCTCAAGGCTACAGATTCCACTTTCACACTTTACCAAGGATAAAAGGAATGCCAAACCTGCCACCAAATCAATGGGCAGAGGCTCAAAAACAAATTACAGCTCTCGTGAACATAAGAGCCATTCAACAGGTACCTACACAGGAGCAAGGACAAGGATTTTACTCAAGACTTTCTAGTTCCCCGAAAGGACAAAGCCTGGAGACCCATTCTGGACCTCTCAGTTCTAAACACATATCTGCAAGTACCCAAATTCAAGATGCTAACACTACAGCAACTTCTTCCCATGCTGGGCAAGAAGGCTTGGCTAGTAACGTTGCATCTCAAGGAGGCATACCTGCATGTCCCTATCAGACAAAATTGCAGAAGATACCTCCGATTTATAGCAGGTTCAACCCATTACCTATTCTCTGCACTGCCCTTTGGCTTATCTACTGCGCCCAAGGTCTTCACAAAATGCTTGGCACCAGTAATTGCATACTGCAGACAGAGGAATCCAAATATATCCATACCTGGACGACTGCCTTATTCAAGCAGAAAGCAAGGACATTCTTTTAGAGCATCTGGCGTTTGTTAAAAACCTATTAAGTTGCCTAGGATACACAGTAAATGAAGAAAAGTCAAAACTAGTGCCCTCACAAGACATAATATTCCTGGGTGCCAGCTTAAATACAGCAGCCCAGATGGCTTATCTCACGCCAGACAAGCAAGGACAACTGACTCAATACTTCAAAATGATGGCAACAAAGACCCAACTCACTGCATGAAAAATTCTGCAGGCCTTGGGATTCATGGCATCTTGCATACTACTAATACCATATGCAAAACTGCATATGAGGAAATTACAATGGTACCTGAAAAGCGTATGGACTCAACACAGCCACAGCTTGGAAACAATAATACCACTCATTCCCTGCCTTCAACAGGAGTTTCTATGGTGGGCTCAGGCATGTCACCTCAACCAGGGTCAGCCTGTTACCTTACCCACAGCCAGGCAAACTATAACAACAGATGCATCAGATTATGCCTGGGGAGCACACATGGCAGGACAGTGTATTCAGGGCAAATGGTCTGCAGATCAAAGGCATCTACATATCAATCAAAAAGAGATGCTAGCTGTACAAAATGCCCTAACAACTTTCAAGGACCTCCTACATCCAGGACAACTCCTAATAGACAACACCACAGTCATGTGGTACATGCAAGGGGGCACACATTCCTACCCCCTATGCAGGCAAGCAATGACCTTGTGGAACACAGCACTGACCTACTAAGTTCAACTACAAGCACAATTCCTGCCAGGAAAGAAAAACACATTGGCAGACTATCTAAGCAGAAACATCATAGATCCTCACGAATGGAAACTAGATCCACAAGTACTCGCAATGATAACTCAAAAATGGGAGAGCCCAGACATAGATCTGCTTGCCAGCCCCCAAAACTACCAACTTCGGAAATTTTGCACAAGGACATACCACACACTAGCTTGGAAAGTGGACGCCCTCTCATTCAGTTAGAAAACATTAACAGTGTATGCCTTTCCTCCATTGCCTCTTCTGGCAAAGGTGCTGCTGAAAGCCAGATTAGAGAGGCCACAAATGATACTCATTGCTCCAGACTGGCCACGCCAACACTGGTATCCAGTACTGAGGAACATGGCTCAAGGCCCACCATGGATTTTACCTCAAGTTCCTCACCTGCTCACTCAGCAAAACAATCAGATTCTACACAGCCAGCTCAAGACTTTAAATCTGGCTGCATGGCAAATTACCTAAGCAACCAGTCACCACTTCTGTCTAAAGCTGTTATGGATGTCATTCTGGAGGCCAGGAGGCCCAGCACCAGGAAAGCCTATTCAGACAAATGGAAAAGATTTTGCGCCTGGAACCAGGCTAAAGGCCAAAATCCCCATGTCCCGAATATTCCTCAGATTCTACAATATTTAACTGAGATGTTGCACAAAGGACTTTCTTTTTCATCTATTAAGATCCACGCCTCAGGTATTTCAGCTCAATACAATACGGATCCTCCTATATTTTCATATCCATTACTAAGAAAGTACCTCAGAGGGGCTAAGAACATAAGACCACCCCGGAGAGCACCAACACCAACTTGGCATCTCAACTTTGATGTCCTTCAAGGATGCATCTGCAGTCTTTACAAATGGGGTTGTCCTGTCGTCAGGCAGCCCTTCGGTCGGCCGGATTCCAAAGTCTGGGTCTGGCTTCGGCTGGTGTCGCACTTCACCCGACATCATTGCGGCAGTTCTTCGGGTATAAAGGCATCAGCCGACGCCATTTTCCTCAGTCTTTCTTGCGGCGTGGCCGAAGCAGAAGCTGTTCGCAAGTGCCGGTCGGTCAGATCCAGAGATTACTACGAATACTACTCAAGACTTCTATAAAGCTAAGTACCCCGTTGGGGACTCTTTCTTGCCTCAGCCGATGTCAGAGAAAGTTAATAACTGTTTATCTTGTGGGAAACAAATACCTCATAAAGATTTCCACTCCTATTGCATACATTGTTTAGGCCCAGACCACGCGGCGTAGCAGCTTGTCTAGCCTGTGCTTCTTTTAACCGGCCGGACGCTAGACGCGTCGGACTTTGCTGAGCAGATTTTCGCTCGATTTTGCCTACATTATGCCGTCGGATCCTCCGACTACGCAATAACCAAAAGCGCCAAAAGGACCGACACTCGCGGTCCACGGTTTCCGAAACCGCGGTTAAGCAAACCGAGTGTCTCGGTTTCGAGAAACCGAGCAAGCGGTTCTTTCTTCAGCCGATAACTTGCCTTCTACCGAGGCCTCTTCTATCCTGGTAGAACGGCTTCTGAAATCCAACCTTCTGTTGCGATTTCACAGGATTTATCAGACACCATTCCCTAGATATTTCTACCCCTGCGTGGAGCTGCTAGGCCTCCTCCAGCTATGTCTATTAAGGCCTTTGCCAGGGCTAAAGCAGCCAAAGCATCAAAACCTGTGCCTGCCAAGCCCCTCTCACAGGCCCAGCACCAGCTCCCATATGCTTTCTTTGGCAGAGGATCTCATCTCTTTAATCCGTGGAGCCCAGCCGCATCCAGACAGGGCCTCTCTCCCTCCTCCAGAAAAGAGGCCTAGAGCAGAGCCCCCTGAGCCAGTAGCCACAGATGATTCCTCTGATGACTCAGAACATACAGACCCTCCTGAGGCTTCTTATTCTCCTTACGAAGACTATGATGCTGAGGAATCCATCCCTTCAGCCTCTCCTCCTGAGGAATTTTCCTTTGGGGAAACCTTGCATGCTATGAGGGACCAATTCCAGTGGCAGGGCCAAGATTTCTCAGACTCTAGAAAAAGGCTTAGGACCTTTCTACACTTGCCACAGCATAGGCCTTTAGCTATACCTCCAGTTCCATCTGTTGTTGATGATGCATTTAATGATGCTTGCACTGCTCCTGATACTTTACCTCCGGCTCCTGCTAAGCCCGATAGGTACTACAGGGTCCCGGACACTCATCACCACTTATATAAGGCCCCTTTTGCAGATCCAGAGACCATCTCCCAGGGCCCTTAAGCTGTAGCAGCTACTTCTTCTAAAAACCCCCTCCCCTCTGAAAGGGATTCCAGGTCCTTAGAGATGGGGTAAAAGTTTACACCTCTGCTACTTTGTCAGCTAGAGCTTTGAACTGCCAATTTCATATGATTCAATATCAAGAGTTTATGCTTGACCAGTTGACTAAAAAGCTGTCCTCTGAAGAATCTTTAGATAAGTATGTTCAAGAAATGTTACATAACATACAGCAGGTTAGTAACCATTCTTTAAAATGTGGCTATGATGCACTGGAGGCTTCCTTTAGATCGACCATGACTGGCACAGTTATCAGGAGGCATGCATGGTTGAAAGAACAGGCATTACCAGACCATGTCAAATCTAAGCTTTTGGATGCACCTATGGACAAGGTCAATTTAGTTGGTGCCCCCGCACAGCAGGTACTAAAAAAGATGGAAGAGAAAGCAAAATCTGTGCAAACAGTAAAAGATTTCTTACAAGTTCAACCTCCAAGGTTTAGCAGGAATTGGCCTCCAAGAATTGGTCCTTTCCGGACTCCTCTAAGGCACAAAGAGGCAGGAATAGGCTCTAGAGGCAGAAACCAATCCAGGGGTGCCTACAGGGGTCGCCAGTGGCAGGGTAACAACCAACGAGGCACGGATACAGCCACCACCACTACAACAACTCAATCACAGTGACTTGGCGGTGGCACCGCCTACCAGGGAACAACTAGAAGCACCCTTAGGCGGAAAGCTAACATTATTTTCAACAAACTGGCACTGCATTACAAGAGAAAAATGGATTTTGCAGACTATAGACAAAGGTTACAGGTTCCATTTCCATACTCTACCAGGAAAGAGAGGATTTCCAAACCTACCACCTTCTCAAAGGACAGAAGCTCTAAAACAAATCTCAATTAAGAATGCGAGCTGTGGAAAAGGTACCATTAATGGAGCAAGGGAAGGGATTTTACTCCAGGCTCTTCCTGGTACCAAGAAAAGAAAACAAATGGAGGCCTATTCTAGACCTGTCCACTTTAAACACATTCCTCATTGTTCCAAAATTCAAAATGCTGACCCTACAGCAGCTTCTTCCCATGCTGGGCAAGGAGTCTTGGCTGGTAACTGTAGATCTCAAGGAGGCATACCTGCACGTCCCCATAAGACCAATTTGCAGAAGATACCTCAGATTTCTTGAAGGATCAGAGCATTATCAATTCTCAGCACTGCCCTTTGGCTTATCTACTGCGCTCAGAGTGTTCACGAAATGCCTGGCATCAGTAATCGCTCATTGCAGACTTCAGGGAATTCAAATCTATCCCTACCTGGACGACTGCCTGATGCAAGCGGACAACAAAAACAAACTAACAGAAGACTTACAAAGAGTCCTCTACCTGCTACAAGCCCTGGGATATACAGTCAATACAAAAAAGTCAAGGCTGATTCCATCCCAAAGAATAACCTATCTGGGTGCAGAACTGGACGCATCAAAACAAATGGCATTTCTAACTGCAGAAAAGAAAGAGCAACTTCCTCTCTACTTCTTGGCATTAACAAAGCAGAGCCATCTAACTGCAAGAAAAGTGCTACAAGCTCTAGGCTTCATGGCATCCTGCATAATACTGGTCCCTCATGCCAGGCTTCATATGAGAAAGCTACAGTGGTACCTAAAGAATTTGTGGTCTCAGCACAAGCACAGCCTAGAAACCAAAATTCCAATGATCCCATGCCTGAAGCAAGAGTTCTTATGGTGGGCTCGGGCCTGTCAATCAAACACAGGACTGCCCTTCTGCAAAAGTCAACCAAGACAAACCATCACGACAGATGCCTCAGACCTCGGTTGGGGGGCACACATGATGGGCAAGTGCATTCAAGGCCCATGGACTCAAGACCAGCTGCATCTAAAAGAAATGATGGCAGTAAAATTGGCAGTCCAGGCTTTCAGACCTCTTCTCCAAGAAGGCCAGTTGATAAGGACAGACAACACCACAGTTATGTGGTACATCAACAAACAGGGAGGCACACACTCATACCCTCTATGCCGGCTGGCACTGGACCTATGGGATGTGGCTCTGAGCTACAACATTCAGTTACAGGCAATTTATGTACCAGGGAAGGAAAACATTCTAGCAGACATATTAAGCAGAACTACAACAGATGCCCACGAATGGATGCTGCATCCGGACATTTTCAAAACCATCACAAGAGAATGGGGATTACCACAAATAGACTTGTTTGCATCCCCATTCAATCACCAGTTGAAGAAATTCTGCACAAGGACTTACCACCCACTTGCTTGGAAGGTGGACTCCCTATCCTTCAGTTGGAAAAGCCTGACAGCATATGCATTCCCACCACTTCCTTTGATGCACAAGGTGCTTCTCAAGATCAAAGAGGAACGTCCGAAGATCATTCTGATAGCCCCAGACTGGCCAAGACAACATTGGTATCCACTGCTGAGGAGGATGTGGCGGGAACAAATATGGACACTGCCCCTGATCCCATTACTGCTGACACAGAATAACTACAACATTCTGCATCCAAACCTAAAAACTCTGCAGCTAACTGCCTGGAACATTACATAGCAGCAATTAACCCAACTTTATCCCAAAGGGTTAAAGACATAATCCTGGAGGCTCGTAGACCTTCAACAAGAAAGAATTATGCAGCAAAATGGAAAAGATATCTCATCTGGAGTACTGCAAAGGGGCAAGATGTGACACTGGTGAACATAGCCAACATCCTGGAGTACTTGGCAGAGCTCTTCCATACAGGCCTGTCCTATTCCTCCATCAAGATACATGCATCAGCTATTTCAGCAGAATACAGCTTGGATCCTCCTGTCTTCTCATCCTCTGCTCAGACAGTTTCTGAGAGGAATTAAAATGTAAAACCTCCCAGGAAACCTCCATTGCCAGCATGGGACTTGAACTTTGTGCTAGAAAAACTGACTCTACCTCCTTTCGAACCAGCAGCTACTGCAGAATTGCAATACTTATCCTGGAAGACTGCTTTCCTGCTGGCAATAACTTCAGCAAGAAGGGTCTCTGAACTACAGGCATTAATGGCAGTACAACCCTTCCTGATCTTCCATCGAGATAGTGTCCATGAGAACAAATCCTACATTTATGCCTAAGGTGGTATCCAGAGTCTCTTTAAATCAGGCTATCCACCTTCCTACATTCTTCCCCAATCCACAGAACAGGGAGAAAAGCTCTTACATACCTTGGATGTACACAGACAATTACGCTACTACCTGGACAGGACAAAAAACAATAGAAAAACTGACCAGCTTCTGGTAGCATATGCAACAGGAATAGAAGGAAAACCAATTTCTAAACAGACAATCTCCAAATGGATAGGAAATTGCATTAGATTTTGTTACTCCTACCATGGAAAGAAAACTCCAGAGAATATCAGGCCTCACTCCACAAGGGCTACAGCCACTACCACAGCTTTCTTACGAGGAGTGGCTACCAAGGACATTATAGAGGCTGCTACTTGGACCTCCGTGCATACATTTGCCAAGCATTATAACTTACCTCTATACTCTAGATCCTGTGCTGGTTTTGCCACTGCTGTTTTGCAAGGGATCCTGACTACACCATAATCTATTCTCATTTCCTCCTCCCCTAGTTTAGCTATGGTATTCTACCCATTTAGAAGACTGCAGATGCATCCTTGAAGGACATAGTACAGTTTTGTACCTACCATAAATGTAGATGTCCGAGGAGAGGAATGCATCTGCAGTCAGGATTACCCACCCTCCTTCCCCTCTGAGGTACTCCTAGGGTACTTCTTCAGCTAGCTTGGGGGGGATCTATTATGGTGTATTTGTTTGTATATATGTACATACATGTTTATTTTGTGTGTTTGCTCTCTACTATTTGGAAACTTTGGTATTTATCCAAATTTAGCCATCCAAGAGGGCACCTGGCATCTGGGGCAAGAAACACTGAGGAAAATGGCGTCGGCTGATGCCTTTATACCCGAAGAACTGCCGCAATGACGTCGGGTGAAGTGCGACACCAGCGGCCAGACCCAGACTTTGGAATCCGGCCGACCGAAGGGCTGCCTGACGACAGGACAACCCCATTTGTAAAGACTGCAGATGCATTCCTCTCGGACATCTACATTTATGGTAGGTACAAAACTGTACTTTCTGGAAAAACTTACACTACCGCCCTTTGAACCAGCTTTTATAGCTGATTTACAGTTTCTATCATGGAAAACTGCCTGCTGCTAGCAATAACTTCAGCACGAAGAGTCTTAGAGCTACAGGCCCTAATGGCAGTGGAGCCTTTCATTTTTCATCAAGACAGTCGCTTTACGAACTAACCCTTCCTTTATGCCAAAGGTGGTATCCAGTGTGGTCCTAAACCAAACAATTCGTTTGCCCACCTTTTATCCAAACCCCCAGAACAAAGGAGAAAGGCTCCTACACTCTTTGGACATTCACAGGCAATTACGTTACTACTTGGATAAAACTAAGGCTTTCAGAAAATCTGACAAGCTCTTTGTATCCTATGCTGCAGGATCACAAGAAAAATCCATCTCAAAACAGACCATTTCAAAGTAGATAGGACATTGTATCCGTTTCTGTTACACACACCATGGGAAACCTGTACCTGGTAACATTAGGTCCCATTCCACCAGGGTATAGCACCATCAACAGCCTTTTTCAGAGGGGTACCAACCAAGGATATTTTGGAGGCTGCAACTTGGAGTTCAGTGCACACCTTCACCAAACACCATCACTTACCTCTATGCTCTAAAACCAGAGCTGGCTTTGCCACTGCAGTTCTGCAGGGCCTGCTAGCTTCTCCAAACCCTGTTTAGTTCCACCGCCCATCCTTAGCTTTGGGATTCAACCCAAGTGTGATGACTGCAGCAGTGTAACACGATGAACATAGTACAGTTTTCTACCTACCATAAATGTAGATGTTAGAGTGTTCACACTGCTGCAGTCCAGGTTACCCTCCCTCCATCCCCACTGACCTAGCTGAACTTTTCTATACCTTTCTAGCCTGCACAACCTTTGTGATGTATTTGCTTGTAACTGAAGGTATTCCTTTTATTTCCTTTATATGTTTTATTAGCAATATGTATTGCCTAACTACTTGGGGGCACCTGACATCTGGGGCAAGAAAAACTGAAGAAAATGGCGCTGGATGCCTCTTATATACCCCTGGTGCACTGACGTCAGGGAAGAAGCGACAGCAACCGACGCCAGACCAAGAATTTTGGAACTCTGGCCGACTGCGGGACCGCCTGACAGCAGGATAACCCAAGTGTGATCAGCATTGTGAACACTCTAACATCTACATTTATGGTAGGTACAAAACTGTACTTTCGCACTCCCTTATTGTTAAACAAGTCCTTCCAGATGTTCCACCCAATCTAAGGGATCAAGCAGTTCGAGAAGTTTCAAAACTGCTAAGAAAAAGGGCCATCCAGCAAGTCCCAGCAGACCAGCAAGGATCCGGAATTTACTCAAGGTTATTTTTGGTACCAAAGAAGACAGGGGACTGGAGACCCATTCTGGATCTCAGCAGACTGAACAGGTCTGTACAAAGAACGAAGTTTTGGATGGTCATGCTACAGTCCATTTTACTCTTTCTGGGTCAGGACAATTGGATGTGCTCTATAGATCTTCAGGATGTGTACTACCCATCAAAATGGACAGACGCTCCAGAAGATTCCTTCGCTTCCGGCTGGGAGCCAGCCATTATCACTTCAGAGCCCTGCCCTTTGGTCTCACCACAGCCCCCAGGGTGTTCACCAAATGTATGGTAGTAGTTACCGCTCACCTGAGATGGCAAGGATTCCAGGTGTTTCCATATCTAGACTACTGGCTCCTCACTGCTACCACCAGGCATCACCTTCTGCGAGCCAGAGACTACACCATCGAGACTTGCTCCAGACTAGGTATCACAATAAATTTTGAAAAGTCTGCATTGTCGCCCTGTCAGTCTATCACCTTTATAGGCGCAAATTTAAATACAAAAGACACGTCAGCGAGCCTTCCACCAGACAGGGTATTAGTGATTCGCCAACATGTACAGGTTTTATTAGCATGCGAAAGAATTCAAGCCAGGTTCGTCCTCCAAACTCTGGGTCTTATGGCAGCAGTGGTCATACTTGTGCCTCTAGCTCGTTTTCACATGAGGATTCTCCAGTGGCTTCTTTTCACCCAGTGGTCCTTCCAGCAGCTTCCCATGTCTCACATGATTATGTTCACAGAAGCATGCAAGAAACACCTTGCGTGGTGGATGGTCTCGACATCAGTGCCCCAGGGCAGACCATTTCTACTTCCCCCTCCAGTTGCTACGGTGACTACGGATGCTTCCCTGATCGGGTGGGGGGGGGCATTATCAGGGCATAACAGTCCAAGGCACCTGGCAACATCACGAGTACCATCTGCATATAAACATCTTGGAGATGAGGGCCGTGCTTTTAGCATTGCAAGCTCTTCAGGAGACTCTTCCTACCGGGACCATTGCAGTTCAAATGGACAATATGTCAGTAGTGTGGTACATCAACAAGCAGGGCGGAACAGAGTCCCTACCCCCTATGTTGAGAAGCACTCAGACTCTGGCAGTGGGCGATCTTTTCCCAACTGATCGCAACGCACATCCCTGGCAGGTCCAACGTCGTAGCAGACAGGCTGAGCAGAGCAATTCTCTTGCCTCACGAGTGGTCTCTGAATCAGGTAGTTGCGAACCAAATCTTTCGCAAATGGGGCCAACCTTGCTGCGACCTTTTTGCCACCCCCTTCAACAGTAAGTGCAGCAATTTCTTCTCTCTCCTTCCACTTCCCGGACATTCCACCAGAGACTCTCTAGTCCACGATTGGCCTCAGGGACTTCTTTATGCATTCCCTCCATTTCCCCTAATCCCGAAGCCAATACAGAAAGCAACCGTATTGGGCTGCAAAATTATCCTCATTGCTCCTTACTGGCCTTGGCAGATATGGTTACCGTTCCTGCATCATCATCTTCTCGAGCAGCCTTGGACTCTGGACCTAGTTCCAGACCTTCTGATCCATCAGTCGGGCGGGCTGCACCAATCCCTGCAATCTCTCCAGCTCACTGCTTGGTTGCTCCACTTCCAACTTTAGCCAGGCTTCCTGATATCTCCCCCTCTGTGCACGAAATTATTTTATCGCACAAGTGTACGACTAGAAAAACTTGCGCTAGTAAGTGGAAACGTTTTTCTTCCTGGGCAGAGGCAGAGTGTAGACCCCTTTTCAGCCCCTGTACACCACATTTTGGAATTTCTTGCAGAACTCTTTCATGCTGGGTCCGCTTCCGCTACAATTAGAGTTAAGTTAGCTGCAATTTCAAATTTTCACATTGGCCTGTCGGAAAATGTCTCATCAGCTATGTAAAGCCTTTCTCAAAGGGACCACTCTGCTCAGTGAGAGATCCTCCACCTCCGTGGGATCTAAATTTGATTTCAGCTTCTCTAATTTTGCCCCCCTTCGAACCTGCAGCATCTTGTTCCTTGAAGTTTTTATCTTGGAAAACCCTCTTTCTGGTAGCTATTACTTCAGCCAGAAGAGTTTTGGAACTTCAGGCTCTTTGTATTCGTCCTCCGTACCTAGTGTTCCACAATGACAGGGTTGCTCTCAGGACTAATCCTTCCTTCCTTCCTAAGGTCTCTTCAGAGAATAACTTGAATCAGTCCATAGACCTTCCTGTGTTTTTTCCTAACCACTCCAACAGGGCGGAATATAAATTACATCAATTAGATGTTCACAGGCAACTACACTTTTATTTGCGTAGAACTAAGGACATCAGGAAATCGGACCAACTTTTCCTTTCTTATGCTCAGGGTAAACATGGTCTTACAGTCTCAAAAGTAACCTTGTCCAGGTGGTTGACTACTATCATCACATTTATCCATCAACTGAGGAATAAAGAATTGCCTGTTAAACCAAAAGGTCACTCCACCAGAGCTTTAGCTACTTCTGTGGCCTTTCAGGCTAGGTTGCCCATGGAATCTATTTGTGCTGCGGCTACGTGGGCCAACCCACATACTTTCATTTCTCATTATAAGTTGGATGTTGTTTCCAGGAGCAGAGCTGATTTTGGTTCCACTGATGTCCTTCAAGAATGCAACTGCAGTCCTGACATATGGGTTGTCCTGCCTCAGGCTCGGCCGGATTCCAAAGTCTGGGTCCGGCGTCGGCTGATGTCACCTCTTCCCCGACGTCAGAGCGGCTGGGGTATAAAAGCATCAGTCGACGCCATCTTCTTCAGTCTTTCTTGCCACGCAGTGCCCGAAGCATAAGCAGTTCGCAAGTGCCGGTCGGCCAGCTCCTGTGTGTTCAGTTACCGAAGTCATCAAAAAGCTAAGTACCCCGTTGGGGAACCTTTTCTTGCCTCAGCCGATGTCAGATAAAACTGCAAAAGTTAATTGTTTGTCTTGTGGTAAACAAATACCTCATAAGGACTTCCATTCTTACTGCCTTCCCTGCCTGGGCCCAGACCACGACGTCTCGGCCTGTGCTGCCTGTGCTTGCTTCAATAAGTGCACACTCAGGCGCCGGGCAGAATTTACTGAAGACTTTTTTGGGGACAATTTCTCCTATATCATGCCATCGGAACAACCGACAACACATATTTCCAAAAAATGGAAGGACCGGGACCGACATTCTCGGCCCGTGACTTCCACAGACGCCACGCCAAAGCCTACCGCGAGTGCATTGGTCTCTTCGAAGGCGGTAATTCAACCGCTCCAGACCGACACCGCTTTACCACACACTTTGGTCCTGGAGGCTACCCCGGTGCCGGTTGTTGATTTTCCTCCTGAAACTGTAGCCCAGGATTTACCTGGCACCATACCGGTGGATAATGTTACTCCAGCACGTGGGGCAGCTAGGCCTCCGGTCTCTATGTCCATCAAGGCCTACACATGTGCTAAGGCTGGCAGCATTTTCAGTGGCAGGGCCAGGATTTCTCTGACTCCAGGAAAAGGCTACGTACTTTCCTTAAGTTACCCCAGCACAGGCCTTTAGCTATTCCACCAGTGTTAGATGTATTGGATGATGTGTACTCAGACTCCAGTGCTTCCCCTGATTCTCTCCCTCCTGCTCTTGTCAAGCCAGACAGATATTACAGGGTTCCTGAAACTCATAAGCATCTCTTTAAGGCCCACTCTGTGGATCTAGAAACTATTTCTCAGGGGCCCAAAGGAGTGGCCACCTCCACGCCAAAACCCTTTGCCCGCAGACAGGGAATCTAGGTCCTTGGAGAGATGGGGCAAAAAAGTTTATACCTCAACCACCCTTGCCATGAGGGCACTTAACTGTCTTTTTCATATGTTTCAGTATCAGGATTTCTTGATGGATGATTTGCAGAAAAAGTTAGCCTCTCCTGAGCCTTTAGATAGAAAGGCCTTGCAGGATTTGGTTCATAATACTCAGCAGGTTAGCAATCATTTTCTTCAGTGTGGTTATGATGCATTGGAAGCTTCATGTAGGGCAGCTATGACAGGGGCCGTCATACGTAGACATGCTTGGTTGAAAGAACAGGCATTGCCAGATCATGTTAAAGTAAAGCTCCTAGATGCACTTCTGGAAAAACAGAAGCTATTTGGTGCTAATGCACAGGATGTGTTGAAATCTATTGAGGAAAAGGCTAAATCAGTACGAACAGTCAAAGATTTCCTCCAGGTTCAGCCACCGAGGTTCAGCAGGAATTGGCCTTCAAAGAATTGGTCCTTTCCAGACACTGACAAGTTCCAAAGGGGAAAAAATAGGCGTGCTCGAGGTAGAGGGCAATACCGAGGCTCCTACAGGGGCCGCCAATGGCAGCCAACTAATCAGAGAAGTGGCGCAGGGACATCTACTGCTCCACAGGGACAATCGCAATGACTTGACTTTGACACCGCTGACCAATTATCCTTATTTTCAAAAAAAAAAAAAAAAAAAAATTGGCACGTTTTAACAAAGGACAAATGGATTCTGGACATAATAGACAAAGGTTACAGGTTCCACTTCCATGCCTTACCAACAAGACAAGGCATGCCAAACCTGCCACAAAATCAAAGGGCAGAGGCACTCATACAAGTTTCAAACCTGTTACAGATCAAATCAATCGAAAAGGTCCCTCCTCAGGAACAAGGCCAGGGATTCTACTCAAGACTGTTCCTTGTTCCAAGAAAAGAAAAGCAATGGAGACCTATACTGGACTTGTCCGCTCTAAACACTTTTCTCATTGTGCCAAAATTCAAAATGCTGACGTTACAGCAACTTCTTCCCATGCTGGGCAAGGGGTCTTGGCTGGTTACTCTGGACCTCAAGGAGGCATACCTGCATGTCCCAATCAGACACAGTTGCAGAAGATACCTCAGATTTCTTGCAGGGTAAGAGCATTATCAATTCTCAGCATTGCCGTTTGCCTTATCAACTGTGCCCAGAGTATTCACAAAATGCCTGGCATCAGTAATTGCACATTGCAGACTCCAGGGAATACAAATATACCCTTACCTGGACGACTGCCTTATACAAGTGGACAGCAAACAAGCCTTGATAAGACACTTGGACTATGTCATACACTTACTACAGGCTTTGGGATACACAGTCAACATTCAAAAATCAAGACTACTGCCATCCCAACAAATAATTTTTCTAGGAGCCAAACTGGACACAAACTCACAAATGGCTTTCCTCACAGAAGAAAAACAAGAACAATTACCAGATTACTTCAAAAGCCTAGCAAAGCTCACCCAGATGACTGCAAGGAAAATCCTGCAGGCCCTGGGTTTCATGGCATCTAGCATTCTTCTGATTCCACTGGCAAGACTACACATGAGAAAACTACAATGGTACCTAAAAAGTTTATGGTCTCAACACAGCCACAACTTAAAAGAAATTATACCACTCATTCCATGTCTTCAAAAGGAATTTTTGTGGTGGGCACAAGCAAGTCAATTAAACAAAGGCATGTCTTTCAACAAACCTCAAGCAAGTCATACCATTACAACAGACGCCTCAGATCATGGTTGGGGGGCGCACATGGAGGGCAGATGCATGCAAGGGCAATGGGCTCCCCGGGAAATGCATCTGCACATAAATCAAAGAGATGTTGGCAGTGATTCATGCAATTGAGGCCTTTCGAAAATTTCTTCAGTAAGGTCATTTGCTAATAGACAGACAACACCACTGTCATGTGGTACATAAACAAACAGGGAGGCACTCATTCTTTCCCCCTCTGCAGACTAACAATGACTCTTTGGGAAAAGGCCCTGAAACTGAACTTACAGTTGCAATCCCAGTTTGTTCCAGGCAAGGACAATGTTCTGGCGGACAGTCTAAGCAGAAACATTTTGGACCCGCACGAATGGATGCTGCATCCAGACATTTTTTCACAAATAACTCGTGCATGGGGAAGGCCGGACATAGATCTCTCTGCCTCTCACCTCAATCATCATCTGAAGAAATTCTGTTCGAGGACACACCATCCTCAAGCCTGGAGAATGGATGCTCTCTCCTTCAGCTGGAATTCTCTGACAATCTATGCATTCCCACCTCTACCATTAATGACCAAGGTGTTACTGAAGATCAAAGCAGAACAAGCGAAAGGTATTTTGATAGCTCCAGACTGGCCAAGACAGCACTGGTATCCATTACTAAGGAGCATATCTCGCACTAAGCCGTGGCCCCTGCCTCAATGGCCTGTGCTTCTAACTCAGCACAAATTACAGGGCTGTTCATCCCAACCTGCAAACATTGCAGCTGACAGCTTGGATGGTTCCATGACTTCTACCCATATCTCTCTCCAAAAAAGTTAGAGATCTTACTGGAAGCACGCAGACCTTCCACCAGAAAAACTTATTCAGCCAAATGGAAGAGATTCATCGCCTGGAATGCCAACAAGGGGCAGGATGCATCAGTAATAAGCATGCCACAGATACTAGAATATTTGGCAGAAATGCTTCATAGTGGCCTTTCATATTCTTCCATAAAAATACATGCTTCAGCAATCTCAGCAAAATACAACTGTGCTCCACCTGTGTTTTCACATCCTTTGCCAAGACGGTTTCTAAGAGGGATAAAGAATATCAAACCTCCCAGGAAACCACCAGTGCCTGCATGGGACCTCAAGTTCGTCTTGGAAAAATTAACTCTTCCTCCTTTTGAGCCAGCAGCATCTTCAGAAATGCAATTTCTCTCCTGGAAAACAGTTTTCCTGTTGGCAGTTAACTCAGCAAGAAGAGTCTCGGAGATACAGGCCCTCATGGCAGTACCTCCATTCCTCATTTTTCATCGGGACAGAGTTTCTTTAAGAACCAATCCTTCATTCATGCCAAAAGTGATATCCAGGGTGTCTCTAAATCAAGCAATTCACCTGCCTACTTTCTTTCCCAATCCTCAAAATAAAGGAGAAAAGCTGCTGCACACTTTGGACATACACAGACAATTACGCTACTACTTGGACAGAACAAAGGCCAACAGAAAGTCTGACCAACTATTTGTAGCTTACGCTGCTGGAGTGCAAGGAAAGGCAATTTCCAAACAATTCCAAAATGGATTGGACACTGCATCATATTCTGTTACTCTTTCCATGGAAAAGGTGTGCCAGCCAATATCAGGCCACACTCCACCAGAGCTATAGCCACCTCCACAGCCTTTCTAAGAGGGGTGGCTACAAAGGACATTCTAGAAGCTGCTACATGGAGCTCCGTGCATACATTTTCCAAACACTACAACCTGCCTTTATACTCCAGATCCCGAGCAGGCTTTGCTTCGGCAGTCCTGCAGGGCATTTTAGCTACACCATCTTTTTCTTAGATCCTACCACCCCCAGCTTGGCTATGGTATTCAACCCATATGTCAGGACTGCAGTTGCATTCTTGAAGGACATAGTACAGTTTTGTACCTACCATAAATGTAGATGTCCGATAGATATGCAACTGCAGTCAGGTTTACCCTCCCTCCTACCCCTCTGTAATTTACTTTTTTGGGTCCACTACCCCTTTTCCACCTTAGCTGGGGATAGGTTTTATGATGTATCTGTTTATTACTATTGTGCATGTATGGAATTTTATGCATTCTCTAAATTTAGCCTTCCTTGGAGGGCACCTGGCATCTGGGGCAAGAAACACTGAAGAAGATGGCGTCTACTGATGCTTTTATACCCCAGCCGCTCTGACGTCGGGGAAGAGGCGACATCAGCTGACGCCGGACCCAGACTTTGGAATCCAGCCGACCGAGGGGCTGCCTGAGGTAGGACAACCCATATGTCAGGGCTGCAGTTGCATATCTATCGGACATCTACATTTATGGTAGGTACAAAACTGTACTTTCTGAAGAGTTTGTTCCGATGAGCCACCCAGGATTTTAGGTGCTAGGGACGCTGTCCCAACCAGCAAGAATGAAGGCGAGATAGACAACTTAACATAAAGAAATTATGTACCTACCATAACGTTCCATGTTGTCTTCTCGCCTTCTTTCTTGTGTCCCACCCTCCATCCCCCTATCCTAGTAGACCGAGAAGAGTTCCTTATGGTTTTTCACTGGCCAGAGTCTTCTCTGGCTATTCCTTTCTGCCTAGTAGCCTTTCTAGTTGGGTTTATACATTCCAGGATAGGATTCTTTCCTTGTCTGCAGTTATACTTACCAAACTAGATCTGGGTATCTAGCGCCAGGCATTATGGGATATAGGGTGGCCTCGAACCAGTAAACAGCTCTTGAGCTTTTGAAGATGGCCGAGTAGGAGCAGAGGATCGGTTCCGAACCCAACCAGCAAGAAAGAAGATGAGAAGAAGACAACTAACATGGAACGATATGGTAGGTACATAACTTCTTTTTCTTTGACTTCCCACTTTCAGGAAGCTCTAGTATCCCAAAAGGTAACGGCAAGGCAATTTCTTCATCTCCTGGGTTTAATGGCAGCGACCATTCCCATTCTACCACTGGCAAGAATGCACATGCGCAAGTTACAGTGGTTCCTGAAGAACACCTGGTTCCAACGCCTTCATCCCCTAGAACAGGCCACCTCCCTCCTTCCCTGTCTGAAAACAGAAATCAGTTGTTGAATCCAGCAAGTGCAACTGAACCCAGGGCTCCCACTAGAACCACCCACCCCAACCCAAGTAACTCGTACAGATGCCTCAGATTCAGGTTGGGGAGCAACTCTGACCTGTTACAGAATTTGGGAAAAGTGGCATCCCTCTCTTCAGACCAACCACATCAATATCAAGGAAATGACAGCAGTCTTCTTAGCTCTAAAGACCTTTATCCCTGTTCTGGTTCGAGGGGTGCTCCAGATGGTCACTGACAATACTATGGTGATGTGGTACCTCAACAAGCAGGGAGGAACAAAGGCCTATCAGCTGTGCAGATTATCCCTGCTGATATGGGACTTAGCTTCTCATCTCAACTTAGTCCTGCAAGTGGCCTACATCCCCTCACAGGACAACCACCAAGCAAGATCTCTTGAGCAGGACCTCCTCGCCTCAGCATGAATGGATGCTGAGCAGGAAGGTGGTCTTAGACATAGTCCACCAGTGGGGTGCTCCACAAATAGACCTGTTTGCCTCCCCCCAGAACAGGCAACTGCAGAACTTCTGCTCAAAAACCCACTCCCCTCTAGCATAGAGAGTGGACGCTTTCAGCTTCCCTTGGGAGGGGAAGTTCCTTTATGCCTTCCCCCCATTCCCACTGATTCAGAAAGTCCTCCTGAAAATTCAGAGGGACAAAACAAAAATCTTGTTAGTGACTCCCTACTGGCCAAGGCAGCACTGGCTCCCCCTACTTCACAAACTAGCCAAGGGCAATCACTTCAAGTTATCCTACATGATGGACCTACTGACAAAAGACAAAGGAACTCTCCTACACCCACACTTACAGATCTTGTGTCTGACTCTGTGGGTGATAAACTTTTGATCCCTTTCAGACACCACTAGTCAGAGGACGTGCTTTTGGTCCTAAGGGAGGCAGGGAAACCTACCGCCAGAAAATCTCATCTGGCTAAGTGGGAAAGATTTGCAAAATGGTGTCTGAACAAGGGAAGGGACCCCTGCTCCGCTGAGGTTCCCCTGGATGTTCCTCGTGTTTCATTGTTGTAGTCATCACACTTGGGTTATCTGCCTGCAGGTAGCCCTCAGTTGGCCCGTATACCAGAGTCTTAGTATTTCTGCGTCGGATGCTGTCGCTTCTTCCATGACATCAGGTCGTCAGGGGTATAAAAACAGGCAGCCGACGCCATTAAATCAGTCGTTCTTGCCGAGGAGGAGCCCGAAGCAGTTAGCAAGTGCTGGTCGGCCGCTACCTGAAATTTTCATTTTTCGAGTAGATAATTCTGAAGTCTTCTAAAGCTAAGTACCCCATTGGGGATCCTTTTTTCTTGCTCTAACCGATGTCAGAAAAAGTTAACAATTCTTTTGCATGTGGAAAGCAAGTACCTCAGAGATTTTCATTCTTACTGCATCACCTGTTTAGGCCCAGACCATGACGTCCCTTGCTGTTGGTTTTGTGTCTTAACGCCCAAACCATTTGTCGTTAGGCTATGTTTGTTGCTAAATTCTTTCGCTCTCTATCTCCGTTTTCCGAAATGGCTTCGGTAAGCCGTCCGACTACCGATCTTCCAAAAAAAGTAAGGATAAAGACAGAGACCGACTGCATAGGTCCAAAACTGCCGATGACGCTTCCGTTAAGCTAGTCGCCAGTCCACCCGTACTCATTGAGGTGCCGTTGCAGCCCCTGATGCCTGTTTCTGTGGATTCGCAGACCTTTGAGACCCATTCAGAGTCCGGTATGCCAATAGATATTTCCTCGACTATGAAACCAGCGGATGTCTCTATCTTGGATGGCTTGAGCTGCTGTGCAGGCACAGCTTCTGAGGGTGTTTTCCGACCTACCGATGTTCAAATCAAACAGACTTATTTTTTAGCCAAAACTACAGAGATGTTCTTCATCTCACATTGCTGCAGTCCTTACATATGGGTAGTCCGCTGTCCTCGGTCGGCCCGAATACCAAAGTATTAAAACTGACATCAGGACGCTGTGTTGGCAAAGCGCGCATGACCGGTTACGATGCAGAAGCAGCATTGCAAGTGCCGTTCGGCGTTCTGAAATTTTTCAATCTCGAGTCAGACCCGAGATCCAAGTTGGCTTGGCACTTGCTAGGGAATTTTTTGGTTTTTCTTGCCTCAGTGTTTTACCGATGTCAGAAAAAGTGAATAACTATATTTTTGGGAAACAGATACCATAGGGATTATCATTCTTGTGTATTCCTTGTTTGGGGCCTGAGCACACGATTGTGTGGTGTGTAAGTTTGTACTCTAATCAATAAGCAGCACTGCTTTAGCGAGGTTAGATTGTGCTAGGCTGGTCTTTGGGAAGCGTGCAATTATAATATGCCGATTCTCCTGCCGCTTCTGCAAAAGCAAAGCAAAAGACAAAACAGTTAAACCCAGGTAAGATGAGTCGCCCGCTTCGGGACGCCCTTTTCTTTAGAGGCAGTGGAACCGGTGGTTCCAACGGAGACTTCTCTGGAGCCCAGGGAGACTTTGATTTTGCAGGAGGTGGTCTCTCAGGAGGCAGGTCAGGCTGAAGGGGCTTCTCAAGTTGCACTCCTCCCCCCTCCCCTTCTGGTTAGGCCTTCTCCTTCTGTTTCCAAGGCTTCTCCCAGAGGCAGGCCAGTTTTAGCTTCTGTTGGTGTCACTCTAGTTCAGCAGGGTCTGTGCCTAAGAAGCACATGCTTAAAATGGCAGAAGATTTGATTACTCTGATTAGAGGTTCTTTGCCCCCTCCTGATATGGGCAAGGGTGGTGAAGCCAGAGTTGGGAAGTTTGAGCAGGGCTGGATGTTTCAGAGTCTTCAGCTGAAGACTTGCAGGAGTACACTCCTTATTCTGATGCAGATGATTCCACTCCTTCTGCTTCTCCTCCAGAGGATTTTTCTTTTCAGAGACACTTCATTCGATGAGGGAGCATATTAAGTGGGAAGGTCAGGTCTTCTCTGATTCTCGGAAAAGGCTTAGGGAATTTTGCTGTTACCCCAGCATAGGCCTTGGCTATACCCCCGGTTCTGGATGTTGTGGAAGATGTGTTTGCAGAGGCTTCACTTAATCCTGATTCTCTGCCTCCTGCTCCTGTTAAACCGGATAGGTATTACAGGGTGCCTGAGGCTCATAAATATCTTTATAAGAGTCCTAAGTGGACCCAGAAACTATTAGTCAGGGACCCAAGGGTGTCAAGGCCTCTGTTGTAAAAATCCGGTTCCTCTAGATAAAAAGCCAGAGCTTTGGATAGATGGGGAAAGAAGGTCTATACATCTTCTACCTTAGCTATGAGTGCTTTGAATTGCCAGTTTCATATGTTGAACTATCAAAACTCTTCTTTCTCAATTGAAGTTTAAGGTGGATGCTCTGGCGGAAGGCATTGAGTGTAAAGAATTACAAGATTTGGTGCATGTCTCTGAACAGGTGGGTAAGCATTCATTACAGTGTGGTTTTGATGCTGTGCAGGCCTCAGTCTAAGGGTGGCCACTCTGGCTCAGTTTCGCGTGAGCCAGGGGCCTGAAGGGAAGGATGGATTTATCTGACCATGTTAAGACAAGGATTTTGGATGCTCCTTTGCAGTCTGATGTGTTGTTTGGTTCACCTGTGGAGTCAGTCTTAAAGAAAATGGAAGACAAGGCTAAGTCTATGCAGGCTGTTAAAGATTTTGCAAGTTCAGCCTCCAGTTTAGTAGAATTGGCCTGCTAAGGGTGGGCGTATATCCTTCTTATGATTCTCAGTCTAGGGGGGGTGGTAGGGGCAGAGCTCAGAGTTCTTTCAGACCTAGAACAGGAAGTTCACCTGCACAATCTTGGTGAGGGGGCAGGCCAGTCCTTTCGTAAACAGGCCCAATGACCTACTTTTCAGCTGCCAGATCCTTCTTGCCTGGCAGCACCTTTGGGAGGAAGGTTAGCACTCTTCAAGGAAAATTGAAAAATGATGTTGATTACCCAAGACAAATGGGTATTGGATATCATTCACCAAGGTTTTAAGTTTATTTCCATGCCTCCTTTCCTTTTTCAAAGGCATGCGACGCGTTCCTCTCAGCCAAGACTAGAGCTCACAAACAAATTTTACTACTACTTCAAATAGGGGCCATACAACTCCCTCTGCCAAGTGGGCCTAGTGGGCCTAGGATTTTGTTTCTATAATTAAGCTGCGAGGAAAACCATTAGAGACAATTTTGGATTTTGATTTATCTATCCTCAACACATATCCCATTCCCAAGTTATTGGCAAAATTGACTAGCACAGCTTTACCTCTGCTGGGCCAAGATGGATCTTGATGGTGGATCTCCAAGGCTTACCTACAGTACCTATCCTATCAGGTTGCAGGAAGTATCTGCGTTTTCGAGGCTGGGACTTCATGATCCGTTCCCTTGATCAGTTCTCTTTGGCTTACACTCACTGCGCCAGAGTGAAGTGAGGGGTTTGGCTCCAGTGGTAGTAGCTTTCTTCAGCTAAAAGGAATACAAATCTATCCTTATTTGGGCCGATTTGCCTGATTCTGGCACAGAGAAGCGAACTGCTGTCATTTACAGTATGTGATGGCAGTGTTAAGATGCCTGGGGTATTCTGTGAGCGAAATAAGTCCAGTCTAGTACCCTCTCAGGACATGTGCTTTCTGGGTGTGAGACTGAATACAGCATCCCAGATGGCCTTTTGACTTACCGGACAAACAAAAGACTCTTTCTTTACTTCCACCAATTGTCTCGTCAGTCCAGGCTGACTGCAAGGACAGTCCTTCAAGCCTTGGGGTTCATGGCATCTTGTATTCTGGTACTTCCCAATGCCAAACTGCATATGAGGAAGCTACAATGGTATCTCAAGAATGTATGGACACAGTTGGACACTGTCATTCAGATAATACCTTGCATTCAAAGGAATTTTTGTGGTGGGCTCAGGAATGTCACCTAAACAAGGGACTCTCTGTGACCCGCCAGAGGCGAGTCAGATTTTAACGACAGATGCCTCAGACAAAGCTTGGGAGCTCATCTAAATGGAAAATGGGTACAAGACCAGACTTCAACATCTACATATCAACTTGAAGGAGATGTTAGCAGTCCAATTTGCATTGATAGCTTTCAAGGATTTACTTCTTCAGGGCAGGTGTTGATTCAAACAGACAACACAACTGTCATGTGTTACATCAACAAGCAAGGGGAACGATTCTTATCCTCTATGCAGACCAGCAATGATTTTGTGGAGACTGCTCTCAGTTTACAGCTAAATCTTCAGGCAAGGTTTCTGCCAGGAGCACAGAACTCCTTAGCAGATGTGTTGAGCAGACAAATTATGGATCCCCACGAGTGGAAATTGGATCCTCATGTATTTCAGAGATTGACAGTGTTATGGGGAACTCCAGACATAGATCTGTTCGCTTCTCCACTAAATTACCAGCTGCCAAAGTTTTGCACAAGAAGGTTTCATCCCACAGCTTGGAAAGTGGATGCTCTCTCATTCAATTGGAGCAATCTTCACGTGTATGCCTTTCCACCTCTGCCTCTCCTCCCAAAGGTACTCCTGAAGGTCAGACAGGACAAGCCAAACATGATTTTAATAGCTGCAGATTGGCCTCGACAGCACTGGTACCCATTACTGAGAAGTCTGGTACGGGAGCCTCCATGGCCTTTGCAGCCTTCTTTTGCTCGATTCTCACCTGCTGTCTCAGGAGAACAGTCATTTACTCAATGTCAAACTTCATTCTACATCTGACAGCCTGGCATATTCTGTTTTAAACCCTGGAGGTCTCAGCTTCCACAACAAGTTTTGAATGTTATTTTGGAGGCCAGAAGGCCTAGTACAAGGAAAGTTTACGCAGATAAATGGAGGGAGATTTTATTTTGGAGTACAGCAAAGGACTTTGATGTTTCTAAACCTAATTTAAGTGTTAACTTCAGTACCTTACTGAGTTACTGGACAAAGGTTTGTCCTTCTCCTCTATAAAGGTTCATGCTGCAGCAATTTCTGCTCACTATGACTGTGACCCACCATTATTTTCTCAGCCTTTGTTTAAGCAATTCCTTAGAGGGCAAAGAATATAAGACCACGTAGAGCTCCTACTCCTGCTTGGGATCTCAATTTTGTGTTGGAGAAACTCACTCTACAACCTTTGAGCCTGCAGCATCTGCAGAGTTGAAATATTTATCATGGAAGACTGCTTTTTGTTGGCCATTACCTCTGAAGGGTTTCTGAATTACAGGCCCTTATGGCAGTTGAGCCTTTCTTAATTTTCCACAAGGATAGGGTGTCTTTAGTGCATTAAGGTGTTGTCTTTGCGTCACCCTTCTTTTATGCCTAAAGTGGTTTCTAGTGTGGCTTTAAACCAAACTATTCATTTGCCTACTTTTTATGCAAACCCCCAAAATAAAGGAAAGGATTTTGCACACTTTGGATATACACAGACAGTTGCGATATTATTTGAGCAGAACTAAAGGAGTTCAGGCAGTCTCAGCAGTTGTTTGTTTCTTTTGCTTTGGGTTCTCAGGGCAAACCTGTTTCAAAACAAACTATTTCTAAGTGGATTGGTTTTGTATTGCTTTCTGTTATTCCCATCATGGTAAGGAGATTCCCGCTCGGATTAGGCCTCATTCCACTAGGGTTACTGCCATTTCTACAGCTTTTATAAGGTGGTGGCTACTAAAGATATTTTGGAAGCAGCTACTTGGAGTTCAGTGCATACTTTCTAAGCATTACCACCTTCCACTTTACTCTAAATCTAGGGCTGGATTTGCCACTGCAATTTTACAGGGCATTTTGGCAGCTCCTAATGCTTTATAGATTTGCCATCCTCCCTTAACTGTGCTTTGGGATTCTACCCATATGTAAGGACTGCAGCAATGTGAGATGAAGAACATAGTACAGTTTTGTACCTACCATAAATGTAGATGTTCGAGATCGGTCACATTGCTGCAGTCCTCCTTCCCTCTGTTGTTGAAGGTGGTGGTGTGGTTTGTGTTGTACATATTGTAATGCTGGTTAGTGCACAGGTACATATTGAATGTTGGTTAGTTTTGCTGGTTTTGGCTTTGGCCTTTCTTGTTAGGCCTTCTGACATCTGGGGCAAAGAAAAGACTGGAGAAATGGGGCGTCCCGGTCATGCGCTTTTGTACCCTGCGTCCTGATCAGTTTTAAGCGTTTTGACCGACGCCGGGATACCCTAATGGGACTGCAGCAATGTGGATCTTCGAACATCTACATTTATGGTAGGTACAAAACTGTACTTTTCTTAGGCTCAGAGTTAGCACCATACCTAGAAAACAGTCGAGCAAAGCACCTGCTCAGGCCCCCCATGCCACAAAAATAAATGCTTAGAATGGCTGAAAACCTTATAACGCTAATTAGGGGAAGCCCGCCTTCCCCTGGTAAGAGGCAAATAATTTGGTTGCTTTCAGATTCTGCAGACCAGGAGTCCAGTGACTCTGACCTTTTTGATTATCAGGACATGCCCTTAGCCTATGAGGATTCGGATGCAGAGGAATCCATTCCCTCTGCCTCCCCTCCAGAGGATTTCTCTTTTGGTGAAACCTTGCATACTTTGAGAGCATTTCCATTGGGAATGCCAAGAATATCCTCAGTCCAAAGAGGGACTCGGAGAATTTTTAGAGCTACCTCAGCACAGGCCTTTAGCTATTCCCCCTGTACTGGATGTTGTGGATGATGATTTCATGGAATCCAGTCTTACTCTAGATACTTTGCCTCCGGCCCCTAGGAAACCTGACTGGTACTACTGAGTACCTGACTCCCGCAAGTTTCTTTTCAAGAATCCTACTGTTGATCCAGAGATCATTTCCCAGGGACCTAAAAGTATTAAAGCTACTACAGCCAAAAATCCTACCCCTTTGGACAAGGATTCCAGAGCTTTAGACAGATGGGGTAAGAAGGTATATACCTCTGCAACTCTTGCTATCAGGGCATTGAATTGCCAGTTTCACATGCTAAAGTACCAGCAACATATTCTGGAACTCATTAAAAAAATGGTAATATTTCCAGATTGTGCAGAAAGTAAAGATTTGCAAGAGCTTATGCATTCTGCAGACAGAGTTAGTAAGCATACTTTGCAGTGTGGCTTTGCCCTAGAAACATCTTGCAGGGCTGCAGTCATTGGCTCTGTACTGAGAAGACGTGCTTGGCTAAAGGAGCAGACTTTGCCCAGATCATGTCAAATCCAAATTACTAGACGCTCCTTTAAATAAGGACGTTTTGTTTGGCACCAAAGCAGAAGTTGTTCTTAAAAAGATGGAAGAAAAAGCTAAATCTATGCAAACTGTTAAAGAATTCTTACAAGTGCAACCACCTTGATTCAGTAGACATTACCCTTCAAAACACTGGTCCTTTCCAGCCTCCTCCAGGCCTTCCCAAACAAGACCCAGGGGAAACAGACCACTCAGACTACAGTCTCAGGGTATGCAGAGATCTAAGCAGTGGAGTACTCCCACCCCTAAAACAGGGAGTGGTAAGCCACCTCCTTATGGAAAAAGTTCACAATGACTTCTCAGCTCTACTTCCCAGCCCTGCTCAATTGCTTGTGCCCCTAGGAGGAAAACTTGCCCTTCATGCAAAAAACTGGATGTCCATCACTCAGGACCAATGGGTCCTCAACATTGTATCCCAGGGGTACAAATTTTATTTCCATTCACTGCCAACCCCACATGGGTTTCCAGACCTTCCTCCACACCAGTGGACAGAGGCTCAAAACCAATTTCTTTCCCTACTCAACATCAGAGCTATTCAGCCAGTTCCAGTAGAACAAAAGGGGTCAGGGTTTCTACTCCAAACTATTCCTGGTACCCAGGAAAGAAGGCCCTTGACACCCAATCCTGGCTCTTTGAATTCTCAACACCTTCCTGGTGGTCCCAAAATTCAAGATGTTTTACCCTGCAACAGCTTCTCCCTATGCTAGCCAAGGATACCTGGTTAGTCACCCTAGACTTAAAAGAAGCTTATCTGCACATCCCCATCAGGGAATCATGCAGGAAATATCTGTTTCAGGGCAGGATCTATGCATCATCAGTTCTCTGCACTTCCCTTTGGCTTATCTGTTGCGCCCAGGGTATTCACAAAATGCCTGGCTCCAGCCATTGCATACTGCAGGCAGAAAAATGTCCAAATTTATCCGTCCTTGGACTGCCTGATTCAGGCAGACAGCTAGGAATTGCTGCTTCAGCACCTGGCATTTGTAAAAAGACTTCTGACTTCATTGGGGTGCACCATCAATGAAAAGAAATCACAACTGGTGCTCAGTCAAAAGATTGTACTCCTGGGAGGAAGCTTGGACACAACTTCCCAGATGGCATTTCTCACTTCATAAAAACAGGTCCATCTGACAGACTACTTAAAACAAATGGCGACTAGAACCCAGCTAACTGCAAGGAAAGTACTGCAATCCCTAGGGTTCATGGCCTCATGTATTCTGCTAATTCCATATGCAAGACTGCATATGAGGAAAGTTCAGTGGTACTTAAAAAGTCTTTGGTGCCAGCATTCTCAGGACCTGGAAACAGTCATTCCTATCATACCTTGTCTGAGGGTAGAGTTCATTTGGTGGGCAGAAGCATGCAGCCATAACAAGGGACTGCATTTTACTCTACCCCATGCCACCCAAACCCTGACCACAGTTGCATCAGACTATGCATGGGGGGCCCACATGACTGGCAAATGCATTCAGGGCCACTGGAGGCCAAGCCAAATTTGCCTGCGCATCAACCAAAAGGAGATGCTAGCTGTACAGAATGCTCGGACAGCTTTCAGATACCTAATCCTTCCAGGACAACTGCTGATAGAAACAGACAACACCATAGCTGTTCTTACCCACTCTGCAGGTTAGCTATGACTCTGTGGAGCACAGCTTTAGACAACCAAGTCCATCTACAAGCTCAATTCCTGCCAGGCAAACAAAATTCACTGGCAGACTTGAGCAGAAATTTCCTAGACCCACAAGAGTGGAAATTGGAGCCCAGCACCTTCAACCTTCTGATCCAGAGGTGGGGGACCCCAGAGGTTGATCTCTTTGCCACCCCCCACAACCATCAGTTAAGCAAATACTGCACCAGGAACCCTCACAGCAGGGCCCGGAAGGTGGATGGCCCTATCTTTTCAATGGGAAAACCTCTCAATCTGTGCCTTTCCCCCTCTGCCCTTTCTCTCATGTACTACTCAAGATAAAAGAAGACAGGCTAAGGACAATGCTGATTGTCCCGGACTGGCCACGCCAGCACTGGTACCCTCTCCTGTGCAGCCTGACAACAGCGCCACCCTGGCACCTACAACAGACCCCTACCCTGCTGTCACAGCAGGAGGGACAGATTTTGCATCCCCAATTGCAAATGCTAAATCTTGCAGCCTGGCTTACTCCTTGAATACTCCACCAACAACCCTAAGTAAGCAGGTGCTGGACGTCATTCTTGAAGCCAGAAGGCCTAGTACTAGGAAATTCCATGTGGAAAAATGGAAAAAATATTGTTTTTGGATTCAGTCTAAAGGAAAGGACACAGCAGTGCCCTCCTTAGCTCTAATCCTGGATTACCTAGCAGAGCTACTCCACAGAGGCCTATCCCTTCTTTATTAAGATTCATGCCTCTGCCATTTCATCTCATTACAATACTGAGCCACCTCTATTTTCTCACCCTCACCCTCTCATCAAACAGTTCCTGAGAGGGGCCAACAACTTAAGGCCCCCAAGGAGAGCACCTACCCTGCTTTGGGACCTTAACTTTGTACTGGAAAAGCTCACACTTCCCCCTTTTGAACCTGCTGCTTCAGCAGAGTTAAAATTCCTCTCGGAAAACAGCCTTGCTTCTAGCCATCACTTCAGCTAGAAGAGTGTCTGAGTTACAGGCACTGATGGCGGTGGAACCCTTTATCTTCCATGCTGACAGGGTTTCCCTCAGGACTAACCCGTCCTTTATGCCTAAGGTGGTGTCCATTGTGGCTCTAAACCAATCCATCCATTTGCCAACCTTTTTCCCTAACCCTCAGAATATAGGGGAAAGGATCCTGCACTCTTTGGACATGCACAGACAGCTCAGGTTCTACCTTGATAGGAATAAGCCTTTCAGAAAATCTGACCAAATGCTAGTCAGCTTTGCAACAGGGGCAGAGGGCAAGGTAATTTCTAAACCATTTCCAAATGGATAGCACACTGCATTCATTTCTGCTACAAGCACCATAGAAAACCGACCCCTCAAGGGGTGAGAACACATTCCACTAGGGCTACTTCCACCTCTACAGCATTTCTCAGGGGAGCCCCTACCAGGGACATTCTGGAAGCTGCAACCTGGAGTTCTGTACACATCTTCACCAAGCATTACCACTTGCCTATCTTTTCCAAATCCAGGGCAGGATTTGCTACAGCAGTCTTGCAGGGCCTACTAGCCAGCCCTAACTCTTCTTGACTGCCTCCACACTTCCTCAGCTTTGGGAATCAACCCGTGTGTGATGACTGCAACAGTGAAATACTAAGAACATAGTACAGTTGTGTACGCGTACCATAAATGTAGATGTTAGAGTGTATTCACTGTTGCAGTCCTGGTTTCCCTCCCTCCAGCCCCCTGGTTTTCTCTATCTTTCTCTCTCTCTTTTCTATGGCTATTCCTAATGGTAATGGTATTTACTTTTTACTGGTGGTGGTTTCCAAACCATATACTAGCTCCCTATTTGGGGGCTCCTGACATTTGGGGCAAGAAAAACTGATGTAATGGCATCTGCTGCCTGTTTTTATACCCCTGACGAACTGACGTCATGGAAGAAGCGAAAGCATCTGACACACAAATATCAAGATTCTGGTATCCGGGCCGAGTGAGGGCTACCTGCAGGCAAATAACCCAAGTGGTGATGACTGCAACAGTGAATACAGTCTAACATCTATGTTTATGGTAAGTGTATACAACTGTATTTTCTAAACTGCCTGTGTCACTTGATAGTAGGCTTTCTTATTCTTCTGTAAAAGTACACCTCTCTGACATATCAGCCTGCCTGCCCCTGGAACCCCCCTTGCTTGCCAGGCTCTATGTAAAGCTCTTCTTTAAAGTGGTCTTGCACATGAGTCCACTTAGGAAACCTATAACCCCCCCACCTTGGGACCTTAACTACATCTTAGAGAAATTAACCTAGCACCCCTTTGAACCAGCCTGGCCTTCCTCCTTACAGATGTGCACATGATAGACGGTCCTGCTGGTGGCCATCACATCAGCCAGAAGAATGTCATAATTTCAGGCCTTAATGACCTGTCCCCTCAACACCATCTTCCACAAAGACAAGGTGTCCCTGTGAACCCAACCCCTCCTTTATGCCTAAGGTTGTTAATGACCTCTCTCTCAACCAATCCATTCATCTACCCACTTTCTTCCCATCACCCTCTAACAAAGGGGAGAGGATTCTGCACTCCCTGGGCGTGCACAGACAACTTAGGTTTAACCTGGACAAGACAGGAAGACTAACCAGCTCTGTCTCCTTCCACCTCAAGCCCTGGGCAAGGCAGTCTCCAAGCAGGCCATTGCATGCTGGATCAGAAAAGCTATTTGCTACTCCCACCATGGAAAGAAACCCCCTGGGGGAATCAAGGCCCATTCCACTAGAGTTGTGGCCACTTCAAGGGCCTTCATGAAGGGCCTAGACACAGCATCCATTTTGGAAGCAGCCACTTGGGCCACTATCCACACTTTCACCAAGCATTACAAACTGGACCAAGTTTCCAGAGCTAGGACAGGATTCGCCAGAGCAATCCTGCAGGGTCTTGTAGAATCCTCTTCATCTACCACTACCCTCTCATCCGCATAAGCTGTGGTACGCTCCCACACCTAGAATACTACAACATAGGAATAGAAGGACATAGAATAGTTGTGTAAAATCTTACCATAACCATAGATGTCCTTCTCTTCCATGTTGCAGTATTCCTTCCCACCTGCTAATCCCCTCGGGTCCTATTCCTTACCTGTACTACCTACATTACAGTAGGTCTCCAAGTCACACACCTGGAAACGACTGGCATTCCTCCTGCTGGGCCGCCTTTTCTGCCTGCTGGCCTTCAAGTTCTGAGGATTGTGCATGCAGACGTCACATTTAAGGCCTCTGGTTTATGGCCCTATGTGTGATGTCCCATGCACACTGCAACAGCCAAGCTGAAGCTTTTGTATAGGAGCCAACGTGCGAGTCACCTGAGTGCATGAAATCCTACACCTAGAATACTGCAACATGGAAGAGAAGGACATCTATGGTTATGCTAAGATTTTACACAACTATTTCTCCTTCAACTTGCATTGTTACATCCAAGTAGTCATCATTTAATTTTTCTATCTTGTATGTAAATTTTAAAAAATCCGTAGAGCATCCTATGTACTCAATGAATTCCAATAATGTTTGCTCTGTACCTATCCAAAAAATGCAAATGTCTAAAAATCTTTTATAGAAGTTATTGTACATACGGGGAATTTAAAATGCATTTTTCCTCAACTTGCACCCATAGCTACCCCACTTACTTGCTTATCGAATTCCCCTTCAAAAACAATGAAATTGTTATAAAGTACTACTTCCATTAATTCTAAGAGTCCTAAATTCTTTAAAACTATAAATATCTTTTTGATGTATTGCTTCTTCAAACCATTTAAGTCCTAATTTATGTGGGATCACTGAGAAAAGGTCTAGTATATCTATATTAACAAACAGCATAGTCTCTCTAAATTTTCAACTTCCCTTAGAAAATTCCAGGAATCCTATTAATGACCTGTCCCGTTCTTTTCCAACCTCTCTAATTTTTTTATCTATATAATATGCCACACAATTGGATTCATTTGCAGCTACGATTGGTCTCATAGGACGATCAAAAGTATTTTTATGAACCTTTAGTATTCCAAAAAAGAGATGGCATTATAGGTTGCTCTGTTAAAAAGAACAAGTCCGGACTAAGGTTTTCAGTAAGCATATCCTGTAACGATATTTTTATGATT